>NC_048300.1:189109626-189409626 GCF_013100865.1 Trachemys scripta elegans | reverse complement strand
GAAGGACAGAGTCCCTGTAATGGAGGACATGAAAGGAAGTGGGTTGCACACAGAGCCCGTCAAGAGAGAATGAAGAATGGGAGTACAGAACCCTGGTAGGGGGAGATTGTGAAATCCTGGTATGGGGGACACACACAGAACCCCAGATATGGAGGGAACACATAGCCCCTGGCAGAGGGAAAGGGGGACATGGTGTGGAAAGGGGAGAACAAGGGTCACAAAGAGCCCCTGGCATGGGTGGGGGGAAAGAATGGCAACTCACAGCACTCCTGGCACAAAGGAGGGAGTAGGAGGATTGCAGAGAGTCCCTGAAATAAAGGGCGATGGGAAAGTGGCAGGGGGGTGGGGCATGGAGAAACGCAGAGAGCCCCTACTGGTGTGTGTAATAGACATCCACACACACCCAGATTATATTAAAGACACACTAGATTCCTTTCATATTTTGTTTTCTCCTCATAGCATCATAATAGTCTAAAGGCAAGATTATTTTGTGAAAGGAATGAAACACTGGCAATGCAATAAACACCCTATGAATTCAATTCAGTTTGCATATAGACCTTTTTGAGGATTCTTGCCATTGTCAGCTGAATATACTTTAATATGATCCTTAACTAACAATCCAGAGGAAAAAGGCATTGGAGAGCCAGGGATGAGATTCGGTGCTGTACCTCCAAGAAATATAGCACAGAATTCACAGCTCATGGGGGAGGAGTGAAGGTAGCAAAGGTAAATTTAAGCCACTTTTGTGCCCAGCACAAAACGCCACACTGCTATTTGTTTCACCTTATATTTTAACAGATAATCTATTTCTTTGACTTTTTAAGCAAAGTACATTTTAATAAATACACTGCAGTTTTAATCAAGTGCAAAAGCTAACACTGAATTAATGTCTAATGTAACTATATTGAGTAGAGAGACATGAGTGGCTAACTGTCTTGTGCTTCAGACAGTATATAAGGCACTCAACCACTAATCAGACACTCTCACTCATATGATAAAAATAAAAAATGAAGCATTATCCCTTTTCTCACCAGCTAGAGGGTTCACTCTTGGTTATTAATGTCATCAACCTAGACACCGGAAAGCAGTTTGGGTTGTGCTGTCACGAAAAGGCAAGCCATTGAAGTCACATGTCTAGAACTTATGAGAGATCAGCGCGTAACTATGGAGAGATGAGAAATATTGCTTGTTTTGCATATTCTACTTGCTTCCCGTGTCTGGAACTAGCAGGACCAAAGAAACCCACATCCTAAGCCACAGACTGTAGGCACCTGGGCTTGCTCTTCACACAGGATGACAAAGTGCTTTCAATTCACTAATGTCATGTAGACATCCTCAACATTTGTATAGTGTTTTTAACTAACAAAATTGTTACATCCTTCCTGTGCTCTATTGTCAGGAGCTAAATGCAAAAATTGAATGGTTCTTTTGATAACTTCTACTTCAATTAAAGGGGAACTGTCAAGGTTGGCAGGCCCCAAAATGTACCTATATTTTTTCTTTCTACTTTTTGATCTGAGTTTTCAAAATAAATGCATAAAATGATTTTTCTTCTTTAAAAGAATCAATGACGCCCATCCATTATTCCCTAATAATCACCCAATAACAAACTGTCTATGTGTTCACGTTTAAAATAGTATGTGTTAAAGGTTGGGGGGAAAAGAAGAGGGAACACTAATGAACCTTATTTCAATTTGCAGGTCCCAAGAATAATTATATATTCCTTACATATGTTTACAGTTCAAAAAATATTATGAAATTGTCCTTTGTACACAGCAATTATGAAATGTGATCAAAAGTGTTTTGTTGTTCATCATATTAATTAATTTTTGAAGTGTATTGTTCAACTTCTACAGACAGTGTTATTTCTGGGCAAAAGATATAAATACCTAGCAATCCCATGATTTACAACAATTGAGATGAATAAGCATGTAACATTATGATTTCATTTCAATTCTGTTCTCAAATGTTTAAGAAAGATTAATTCAACTGGAATAGGTGCAGAGAAGGGCTATTAGGATGATCTGTACGGTTGCCAATTTTGGTTGGACATATTCCTGGAGGTTTCAAAATCTTTAATTAAACATGAATCTTTCAATCCTGGAGGGCTAGCAACCCTAATGATCCAAAAACCTACCTTATGAGAGGAGACTCAAAGAGACTGGCTTGTTAAACCTAATCAAAAGAAGGCTGAGGGGAGATATGATTGCTCTCTATAAATGCAACAGAGGGGTAAATACCAGGGAGGGAGGGAGACTTATTTCAGTTAAGCTCCAATGTGGGCATAAGAACAAATGGCTATAAACTGGCCACCAACAAGTTTTGGCTCGAAATCAGATGAAAGTTTCTAACTATCAGAGGAGTGAAATTCTGGAACAGCCTTTTAAGAGGAACAGTAGTGGCCAAAAACCAAACTTGCTTCAACACTGAGCTTGAGAAGTTTATGGAGGGGATGGTATGAGAAGACTGCCTATGATTGCATGTGGCCCATTGGTGACTGCCAGTAGCAAAAATCCCCAACAGCTGGAGACGAGACACTAGATGGGGAGGGCTTTGAGTTACTACAGAGAATTCTTTCCCAGATATCTGCCTGATGGGTCTTGTCCCCCAGGTCAGATTGGCTGAGAACCTGGGGTATTTTTGCCTTCCTCTGCAGCATGGGACAAAGGTCATTTGCAGGTTTAAACTAGTGTAAATGGTGAATTCTCTAACTTGAAGTCTTTAAACCAAGATCTGTGGACTTCAGTAACTCAGCCAGAGGTTAGGGCTCTATTTCAGGAGTGGGTGAGGTTCTGTGGCCAGCAATGTCACAATAATCACAATAGACTAAGGTCAGAAACGACTATGAGTCTATGAACCAAAAATGCATGCATACAAAATTTAAGACTATTTGATTTTTAACTCATTTGATCGCAGAACTTTACTAAATAAAAAGAATCAAGTTTTTGTTAACTTCTACGAAAACATACACAGACATAGACTTCTAAGTGAGGTACATTCAGTCAACCCTCTTATATCCTACTACACCTCTACCCCGATATAATGCGGTCCAATATAACGTGAATTCGGATATAACGCGGTAAAGCAGTGCTCCGGGGGACGGGACTGCTTTACCTCACTAGCGGTTTCTCTGCGCCCGCCTGTTACTTGCTGCGGCTCTCCCCAGGACACCTCCGCCCCAGCTCACCTCCGTTCCGCCTCCTCCCACCAGCGTGCCCCAGCTCCGCTTCCCTGTGGGAGGAGGCAGAGCGGAGGTGAGCTGGGACAGGGGGGCCACAGCAAGTAAGGGGGGAGGGCGCAGAGGAACCGCTCCCTGCCCCAGCTCACCTCCGCTCTGCCTCCTTCTCCTCTTCCCACAAACACGCCACTCAGCTCCGCTTCTCCTCCCTCCCAGGCTTGCCACGCCAATCAGCTCTGGAACTCCATGTTCACTTCAGCTATTCACAGGGCCTGCTCTAGCTCCCCTGGAGCTCCCTCACTTGCTCCACAGACTCCTCCAATACCATTTCCTTCAAGGTCTGAGTCCTCTGTGGTTGCTCCTCTGTCCATCTAGGCCTTCTCTGTCCCAATCATTTTATCCTTCTTTTCTTTCCCACCACTCATCGGGTGCATGGGTTGTACACCCATAATTCCTCCTATCTCTACCACCATTTCTGGACTTTCACCAGAGTCTGCAGTTCCTCCTTCTTCAGAATCCTTCTCTGGGCTGCTCTTCCTCCTCCTGTGGGCGCAGTGCCTCTTTATATATCTCTGAGTATCCCTAGCCTCTGTTTGCCAGAAGCTGGGAGCAGATGACAGGGGAGGGATCACTTAATGATTGCCTATTCTATTAATTCCTTCCGAAGTTCCTGGTATTGGCCACGGTCGAAATACTGGGCTAGATGGACCATTGGTCTGTCCTAGTATGTCTTATATTCCAGCTCTCCACATGAAAAACAAGCCCTTCCTCTAGCTACCCTCCTAGCAGGTGGGACTCTTTTGGGTCTCCTTTCAGCTCTCAATTCCTGGTAAATTTATTTTGCACAATGCCCATAAGGGCATTCCCTTTTCAGGTATCCCCTCTGTCCACAGACATAACATTGTCTTGGCCAGGCCTCTGGCCCTGGAATGTCTTTCCTGTTCCCAGCCAATACAACCTCTCTTATTCTCCTTTCTCAGGCATCTAAATAAGTACTGCTGCTGCTCCACCATCTTCAGCAAGTACTCCTGCAGGTATAAGTGGGCCTCCCACTATCTTTGCTGGTTTTAAAGAACCTACTTTTACAAGTCATGGATCCGCCCTTGCTGTTTGCCAGTCCCCTTCGATGAGAGTGGCAACTCAGGGGTCTAGTCTGGGAGGGTATAGCCGCCCTTTGCAAAGAAGGTTTCTGCACAAGGCAACTCCATAGTGTCTTCCTTCATTTTAAAGTATTCCTGTTAGCACAGCCCTTCACTCTCCCCTTGTATCAGGGGCTACCACATTACAATCTTTCCTTATCCTCCCACCCTGGGATTCATCTCCACTACAGTCTCTCAAACTCCTCTTGTATCGGGGCCACCCTGTGGCCACATTCTTTGCCTATGTCATGGGGTCCACTCTCCTCTGGTAGCGCCTCCTCCTGGCCATCCAGGGGATTTGCTCTGCCAGGTACCGCCCTCCTCTGGTGGTGTCCCTAACCGTCATGCTTTCTCACCCCGCGCGCCCCTCTCACTCCAAAAACCACAGCCTCCTCTTCATGACTTGCTGCATAATCGGTTGATTGGGCCCGCTCAGTCTAATTCAACCCTCTTAGGACTGTATGGGGATCACACCCCATCACAGGGGAGAAGGATAGAAGGGAGCATTACGTGGCACACACCATGCTTTGCCAAAACAGTTTCTTGTTGATAATCAAAAGGCCAAATCTATTTTTAAATCCAAGATGAGAAAAGTTAATTTTGTATGCTGTTTTTATTGTTTCTTGAACTGTAAAGTGCCCTGAAACTATTTTTGTGAAGAGCAACATATTAAGGTTTGATGTTATTATAAATCAACCTGTTTTGCTAAAGATTGGAACCTTCAGCATTAAGTCATTGTGCTATCAGTGCATAGTATCTGATCTTGACTGAGTAGCTGGCTCAGTCAAGTTGGAGACATAGCATTATCGCCCGCATACCCAAGACACCACAAACATTATCGCCTAACCAGCCCCCTAACAAGATGGAACACGGATACCCCACATGAGAGCACACTCAGAATCAATTAGCAATTTCAGTTAGGAAAGAATGGGGAAACTCAAGGGAAATCATATCTATATCTTCACACGTACAGACAAATCAGCATTTCATCATCAACAGAATCAAAAGAAGATCTTCATCTAATCATGTCAGCACGCCGCGGAAACCTGATTATCTAAATGTAGGAAGAGATCATTAACTAACACTATTAGTGAGGTTTCTCTATAATCTATTATATAAAAATAAAACAGAAGAAAGGTGAAACATCTAGATAAGGGGAGATGCTTACAAGTTCCCAGCACAACAAAATCTATTGCTACACAGTGCAACTGTAACATCTACGTCTTTTGAGGGATGATAGTACAGTAAAAGGCTCTGTACTGGAAACTCCCTAGCTTACTACAGACATCGTCCCTTTTGCAAACATGTGGAAAATATCCAGGTATTATGGTCTCTCCATTTAAGGGATTGGATTTTCCGCCCCCCCTCCCCTCCCAATGATACCTGGCACACATTTCCTACCGAGTACCTTATCCAACATCTTTGGTTGTTAATCACCCATTTTCACAAGGAACATGAAATCATATGACCCCAATAGGTAAAACTTCAAATAAATATTCAGCCAGCCTCATGAAGGCCTGCTTATTCTGAGAGCATTTTTTTCTAACTCAATGATTTACAAACAATTATATAATTTTATTCAGAGAAATGAGGAATAGTACTGCAAATATCAGATGTATTCAGGTTCGCACTACTGACTTGAGATTAAAGGTATACATTTTCTATGTTGGTTTTATTTTGAATAGTCTTTTAGATCAGCGTGTAGCACCTTAGATTCCTATTTATTATACTGGTTACAATGTGTTAGTGTCTGCTCAGGTTATTCTGCTTTTAACAACACCTATTTTTTAATAGTTTTACCTCAGTTATTTCCATCATAAAGGTTTTATTTACATTTGTTTACTAATACACTGTACTTGATGTTCCAGTGCTACTATTCTGCTACCACATGTACAGAATTAACTTCATAGTTATTAAATATGAAATCTCAATATTTCAAAGAGTTTTTATACTAATATGGGTAAGTGGTGCCAAGAGTATTGGTTCCTCCTTGAAATGGGTCCATTATACTTGCACATAACATTAAATAATTTGGGATTTTAAAAAAATCTAATAGTTCTGTCTTTTGAACAGTATGAAACATCTGTGTTTAAATCACCCTTCTAACATCTAAGAAACATCTCCAGATTCTTGTCCCCATTATCGAAGACAATCCATGCTTTAGAAATGTACTCTAGACTACATATTTTAGTGCTTTATTGTATAGTATAACATTAAGTTTGCGCTGAGTGCTGAGGCTACGATTCTTACCTGTGATTAGTACTGTCTACGTATTTTAAAAACAAAAACACCACACAAAAAACCCTACATGCATAAAACATTAGGGTTACAATTATGCATAAAGAGTCATGAAATTCAAGGTTATGGTCCCCAACACAACCATAATTTGCATGTAACATAGCTCTATTATTAAATGTAATAATTTGTACTTATATGGAGATTTTCATCTAAGGATCTCAGAGCACTATACAAAAGTGGTTTTTTGTTGTTGTTTGTTTTTTGGATATGGGACTACATCAACGCAAACTAGCAACCTTTTCATTCAGGGTCCACATGGGGCAGTTAGAGTGTAACATCTTAGAGCACTCTACAATTCACAGCCTTGTAGAGAGCACTGCAGCGCAGTGTAGACAAGTCCAAAGACTACATCAGATCCAGGTTATACAAAACTGAAAATAGGTTATACAATGGAAAAGCCACATCAACCTTAACTGAAGTATTCCTAAATATCAGAGGGGTAGCCGTGTTAGTCTGAATCTGTAAAAAGCAACAGAGGGTCCTGTGNCTAACCAGATCAGCTACAACATCACCGGCTCATTCACCTGCACGTCCACTAATGTTATATATGCCATCATATGCCAGCAATGCCCCTCTGCTATGTACATTGGCCAAACTGGACAGTCACCACGCAAGAGGATAAATGGACACAAGTCAGATATCAGGAATGGCAATATACAAAAACCTGTAGGAGAACACTTCAACCTCCCTGGCCACACAATAGCAGATGTAAAGGTTGCCATCTTACAGCAAAAAAACTTCAGGACCAGACTCCAAAGAGAAACTGCTGAGCTCCAGTTCATTTGCAAATTTGACACCATCAGATCAGGATTAAACAAAGACTGTGAATGGCTATCCAACTACAGAAACAGTTTCTCCTCCCTTGGTGTTCACACCTCAACTGCTAGCAGAGCACCTCACCCTCCCTGATTGAACTAACCTCGTTATCTCCACACTGATATATACCTGCCTCTAGAGATTTCCATTACTTGCATCTGAAGAAGTGAGGTTCTTACCCACGAAAGCTTATGCTCCCAATACTTCTGTTAGTCTCAAAGGTGCCACAGGACCCTCTGTTGCTTATTCCTAAATAGATACTCTGCTAATTAGGAATTTGGGCAAGCATCTGAACTACATTTTGTATTATGTTGTAAAGTAACATGTAGTATATTTATAGCCATTTCTATGGAGTTTAGCACTATGAACATCTATGTGACACTATACAAACATGGCATAGCCTGATCCAAAATTTTCTTACACCCCTATTTTCAAAGATGTCTAATACAGTCAAAGTTGTTTCCAAAGGGGTTTGTGATGTTAGCATAATTTCTGCTGCCATCAAAACCAGTGTGCTAGCTGTATACTGGCAATCAGTGTGGACAAAAGAACTTGCACTATACCTACAACTTGTATAGAACTAATATTTGTTGTATCTGGAATCTGGACCACTGTGATGAGTGACTCAAAATATAGAAACGCATTCTCTGAAATTAAGAAAAATTTTGTTACACAATTATCTCTGCAACCAACAGAAATGTTGAACCAATTGTGTTGTCACACTTTTGGAACAAAAGACCAAGACTTCCACTAGAGATGGACCTAAGCAGGAACACTAAATTCAATCACCTGTCATCTCTGAATTTTTTGGCAAGTTTGAATACAGACCTGAATCCAGTTCCAAAGTTCATAACTTGAACCCATCTCTCACATCCAATTTTTTTTTTATACTCTAAACCCTATTCTATTACCCTGTTAATATAAACCAATATTGTTTTCAAATAGATTACATTATCATTTATGAGATGACTTATCAAACTACTTTTCGCACTTCACGTTAATCAAGTCATCATTACCTGCATATTTACTCATAGACTTTAAGGTAAGAAGGGACCATCATGATCATCTAGTCTGATCTGCTGCACATTGCAGGTCATATAACCTTGCCCACCCACTGCTCTAGCAGACCCATAAACTCTGAGTTACAGAAGTCCTCAAATCATGATTTAAAGACTTCAAGTTACACCGTATGACCACTTACACTAGTTTAAATATGGAAATGACCCATGCTACAGAGGAAGGCAAAATGCCCTCATCTGACCCGGGGGGAAATTCCTTCCCAACCCCAAATATGGCAATCAGTTAGACCCTGAGCATGTGGGCAAGACCCAGTAGTCAGACACCTGGAAAAGAATTCTCTGTAGTAACTTAGAGCCCCCCCATCTAGTGTCCCATCACTGGCCATTGAAGATATGTGCTACTAGCAGTTGCAGATTGGATGCATATCATTGTAGGCAGTCTCATCATACCTTATCTCCATAAACTTATCAAGCTCAGTTTTGGTATTAAGTTAACATGAACATTAAATCAAAAACAGAAAATCACTGTGTCAATCAGATGTAAATGCTAGAAGCATTCTCTCACCAAAACAGCAACCCTTTTAGCACGAACTGACTTCTGGATATACCTACCCTATATTGGATCCATGGGATCTTCTGGCATAAGGCATAAAGAAGGTTTAGCAAATATCTATTTTTAATTTTTATCTAAAATCAAATTATAAAAAAACGAAAGTCTAGATGCAAAGAATTTCCATAAAAAGGAATGAGAACACTGGTAGGTTTTGCTAGCATAGCAGAACTGGAAACCAAAAATATTGTTTTAGCTAGTGAAAACAAATCTTTTTGCATATGTAAGTGAATTATGGTGGGTTTTCCTGTTGCCTATAATATTTTTTTAAGGGAGTGAAGTTTTTTCTTTTTAAAGGCAACAGAAGTAGTAGTACTATGAAAGATAAAATGTGTATAGCTAGGAAATAAGAACAAAATCAGGAAATCAAACAACGGCTGTGAAAATGTTGGTGGGTGTCGAAAACACAATCTTTGAGAAAAATAAGTATTGGGAGAAACAATCTGTTTTTTAATTCATAGTTTTTAATTAATAGTTTTAAATTTCTCATTTATTACAGGCTGCAACAGTGGCACCACCAATAATTAAGGTTGGACGACACTTTCCATTACAAAACCCTGTTTTGAGTTGCTTATAACTTTACCAAATTTCAACCATTCCGGCTCAAATTTTACATACTGGGTATCTGCCACCGAATGATTTTTTTTTTTTCCTTCCAAGTTTCAGCAAAAACAGTTCAGTGGTTTTCTAAACAGTGGTTAGGAAATAATACGTTTTGCCCATGTTAAAAAAATGGTTGTCAATGATGTGACTTGGCATCACATGAAAATCTGCCCAAATTTGGCCAAGTTAGAAGACTCCGCAAATATTACAGTTCACATATGTTCAGTAAAGGCTTGTTAGAGTAGCATTAGCTTTTCAATATTCCATATGCACTGAGGGTGCTCCTACATGAAGACAAAGCTACACATGAAACATTCCCGAGTGATCACATATGCTCCACCCATAATGTAGGGTCTGAGGGGGACAGGACCCAAAGGTGAACAGGAATAAAAGGGTCTGTAACCACTAAAGGATACTCCTCCCTCCAGAATGTAAAACTGAACCGTGAGTCTCACCATTTCATTGTTGTCTAGCAAACAGCCGTGAATCCCACTGGTAAAAAATGTGTTTCTCTTCTCGTGGCTGCTCAACTGCGAATGATACCACTGTCTCAGTTGCTCAAATGGTGGAGGTCTGTGCTACGGATCTACAGGTTCCAGTCTTTTTGGTGACCCATTTCGGGGTCTATATGGTTCCATCTGAGAGCATATGTTTTGTTTTTAATTTTGCCTTTTAAAAAAACGTGGGAAATTACATTTCAAAGTTACATTAAAAGAACATTATTAAGGTTGCAAATTCAAATGCTCAAAAGTTAGGAAACGCCAGACTTAAGACTGCCTGTACAAACTTAATTTGGCCCTCTTGTATGCATGCATTATGATTAAGGCTATGATTATGTCACAGAGGTCACGGAATCTGTGACTTCAACTGACCTCCGTGACATTTCTGCCCTGGGGCTGGAGCTCAAAGCAAGCCCTACCCTCGCAGCTCCCAGCCCCCAACCTGGTGGGGGGACCCTGCAGCTGCCCAGCCATTGCGGGGGGGCAGTAGAACTGCAGCTGCCCAGCCGCAGTGGGGGGGGTCGACGGGACCCCGCGCAGCTGTCCAGCCATGGCAGGGGACCAGCAGGACCCTGTGCAGCTGCCCAGGGGTGGCAGGCGGCCAGCAGGACTCCGTGCAGCTGCCCAGCTGCAGCAGGGACTCCCCACAGCTGCGGCCAGCAGCTGGGGGACCCTGCAGCTACCAGCTGCCCAGGGCGAGAGGACCCCGCAGCAGCGCAGCCCCAGGGGTAGGGGGACCCTGGAGCTCCCATGCACCGCATCAGTGGTGGACCCGGGAGCCCCACCAGCAATGGGTGCTGAACCCACCTACCCCTTTTTGTCAGGGATATTTTTAGTGAAAGTCAGGGACAGATCAGAATTTTTGTTTATTTCCTGTAATCTATCTATGACTTTTACTAAAAGTATCCGTGACAAAAACTTAGCCTTAATTATGATATCTCTAAATACAAGCTCACATGATAGTTTTTCCAAAGGACCAGTGCCTTGTTCAGTACACAGGACAGAAGGTGCTCAGGGAATGGATGAAGGGTATGCAGTAAATGAGGCTGTTGTCTGTAGGACATGTCCACTGAATTTCATCTCTCTGCTGTGGTGGCTCAGGTAAGATGACCATCAGCGTCAAATGTCATGGCCATTTTTGCGATTTAGGTCCACCAGGAATAGGAATAAGAACAACTCATTTCAGCCAAATTACATAAAAGCCTTGAGATAAAAATATTTGAATTTGAAGAGATCTGAATGATTAATTACTATTTGCATATTTTAGGACAATAGCAGAAGTACTTTTTCATTTTCTTTATTAAAAAGCAAACATTTTAACTGAGTAATGTGTGCTCATGTGCGGCTATACTAATAGTAGACACAGTTTCGTTGACTAGAATACATATCATGTCAGGAAGCAAGTTTAAAAAAATCAGGTTGCTTATATTCTTCCTACAGTTTTTAAACCACAAGATGCAGTGCAGATTCTATGATCAATTAATTAAAAAAGCCCCAAACTATGTTTAGCGAAATAAAGTACAGACTTTACGCTCACACCGTCTTCAACGCACAGTGTGAAAGCAAACAGAACTCTTAGACACTGAAAAATATCACCCTCTAAAATTGCATAAAATATTTTGCTTCATCCTTTCTTATCATAGGAAGTAATAATGATAGTATCTAACATTTATATATCTTTTTATATGTAGACTTAAAATTGCACTAAGATGCTTATCATTATCCTTATTTTAAAATGGTTACGAAAAAGGCAAAGAAGTTCAATGAATTGCCTAAGGTCACTCAACTAGTTAAATAAGGAAAACAGAAAAGAAAGTTGAGTTAAAAACACTACCAGTTTTCTAAAATAAAGTATTCCTTTGCAAGACTGTAAATTATGCTGAAATAAGTATGACTTATTGTAAGCTGTTTCTTTAAGGGCTCTCTTTTGGCACTTCCTACTCAAGCAAAACTCCCCGTGAAAATAATGGGAGTTCTGCTTAAGCATAGAGTCTTAAATAGAACCATAAAAAAGGCATTCTGGGAGGGTAGGAAGCACAATATAGTTTTAATGTACTGCCCCTTCACTTCTGGAGACTTGGGTGGGTCTACACTAACAATGACCTCAGTGATCAAATCCGGTTACTTGTAGCCACCTATCCATATCATACACTGCCACACAGTACTATCCAAATGCTCAACAGATGCCCAGTATTGGAACAGCACAGGTTTGACTAGTCACTCATGAGTAAGGCTAAGATTTTGTCAGGGATATTTTTAGTAAAAGTCAGGGACAGGTCACAAGCAATAAACAAAAATTCACGGAAACCTATGACCTGTCCCTGACTTTCACTAAAAATATCCCTGACAAAATAGGGAGGGAGGCGGATTCAGCACCCACGCCTGCTGGGGTGCCAGGATCCCCCACCGCTGCGGTGAGAGGGAGCTCCGGGGTCACCCCCACATAGCAGCTGAGCAGCTCTGGGGGGTTCCCTCCACCTGTGGCAAGTGGGAGCTCCAGGGTCCCCCGCTGACTGCCACGGCTGAGCAGCTGCACAGGGTTCACCACCAGGGCAGGAGCTGGGAGCTGCGGAGGTGGCTGGGAGCTCCAGCCCTGGGGCAGAAAATGTCATGGAGGCCTCTGGAAGTCAAAGATTCCGTGACTTCCATGACATAATTGTAGCCTTACTCATTAGGTGTATTAGCAGACCCTGTGCACAACACTACCCTTTGCAATACATGCTTCTAATGCTAACTGAACCTCACATTCATGAGCTCTAAATTCTCACACAATGAAAACACAAGTACCTCAAAAGTGGAACGTTATGCAAGGCCTGCAAGAATAGGGAATGGTGAAAACTCACTAAAATATCACGTTACTGTTACTCAGAGTAAATTTTTAGACCATTTTTTCAGCTGTCTCTTCCTCTTAATTATAGAAAATGTATATGAGCAAGAGAGAGAGAGCGCGCTGTAAATAACAGGTTTAGCTGACTGTGACCCCTCTTTTGGAATTCCGCATCCCTGGAAAGAAAAGCGGAGACATGTGAGCAGCAGGAAAAAGGCTTAATGAATCTCAGAATTTAATTTCCCTTACAGATGAAAATGTTCCTTTACTACACACATAAAGCTATTAAATTTCTATAAAGCCATCTATAGCCAGGATACATTTTGGTAAACAGATGAAAGAAAAACAAACATTAACTCTTAGCAACAGTGTTCAGAATGAGTATCAGGGGTTTTGGATTTACTACAGCCTCTGTCTCAAATATACTATGTATCCTTTTATTTAGACTCAGCCTAGTTATTTTTAATAAAAAAATCATACACTCCTAATGACTGCCTGATCCGTAGATGGATCTATCATGATTGTACATTTTGTATCTCATAAACTGAAGACACAACAGGACAGGTTCCGATTTGTCCAAGTTTTTTGTTTCGTTGTCTGAGCAAACTGCCCTAAAGAGTAACTAAGTCAGTTCCCTAAGTAAACCTATGCTTAGAGAAGAAGTGCTGTTTGTACTCTTGATGGTAGAGTGGTTGTCTGAAAATGAATCTGTTTTTCCAGAATAGGATGACAGTTCCAAATTTTCAAGTGGCCGTGTTTAGAGGACTAAAGTTTATCTGGGCAACAAAATCCTTATAAATCCCAGACTGTTAATTATCCACATAGTTTTGAGCTAATTGCTAAGTTTTCCTACCACACTTTGAGGTGACAGCTTCTAAGGTCACTAATTCAGTGGCTCTCAACCTTTTCAGATTACTGTACCTCTTTTGGGAGTCTGATTTGTCTTGTGTACCCCCAAGTTTCATCGCTCTTAAAAACTTACTTGCTTACAAAATCAGACAAAAAAAAATACAAAAAAGTATCACAGTACACTGTTACTGAAAAGTTGCTTACTTTCTCATTTTTACCATATAATTATAAAATAAATCAATTGGAATATAAATATTGAACTTACATTTCAGTGTATAGTAGTATATAGAGCAGTATAAACAAGTCATTGTATGAAATTTTAGTTTGCACTGACTTCGTTAGTGCTTTTTATGTAGTCTGTTGCAAAACTAGGCAAATATCTAGATGAGTTGACATACCCCCTTGGAAGACCGCTGTGTACCCCTGAGGAAGAATCATTGTTCTAGTTATCCTAGTACTGTAAACCTTAGTTCAGTGGCCCTCACAATGTTTCCAACTATTTATTTTTAAAATGTGTGGAGGGTATCCTCCTGGAGAGCCAAAACCTCACCACCTACTCAGCAGCACTGGATACAGGACAGAAAATTTTGAAAGTAGAGGTATACCAGAACAGTTTTTTCCCTTGACTAGAAAATATGTTTAAAATGTGTTTATCCTGCTTGGATAGCCCATATTTTTCTAAATACAAATTTCTAAAACTTGGTCATCCCCATTTTCACCATTATTGATTTAGACTGCTTCGAGCCACAGAGTGGATGACTTGATCACTTTGGTGTAGGCCTGATATACTGGCTTTTGTTTTTTAAATTTAGCACAGCTGATTCAGTGAGTTCCTACGTCTGCAGGAAATAACTTGCATAAAAGTAAAACTAATACAGAGCAGTGAACATACCAGGGATTGAAACAGTGGCATACTGGGAACCAAAGCAGCAGTCTTGTGGAAGAGTCATAATGAAAATGCTAATGAACTGTTACAGGCCTGGAATCACAGAGTCAGTATAGGTTTCAGAGTGGTAGCCGTGTTAGTCTGTATCAGCAAAAACAATGAGGAGTCCTTCTGGCACCTTAGAGACTAAAACCCACTTAATCATATGCATGGGTGAAAAATACAGTAAGCGAATATATATATTATAGCACATGAAAAGATGGGAGTTGCCTTACCAAGTGGGGAGGTCAGTGCTAACAAGGCCAATTTATATTAAGGTTGAAGTGGCCTACTCTCAACAGCTGACACGAAGGGGTGAATACCAAGGGAGGGAAAATTACTTTTGTGGTGCTAACGAGGCCAATGCAATCAAGGTGGCCCATTTCAAACAGTTGACAAGAAGGTGTGAGTATCAGCAGAGGGAAAATTACTTTTTGTAGTGACCCATCCACTCCCAGTCTTTATTCAGGCCTAATTTGATGGTGTCCAGTTTGCAAATTAATTCCAGTTCTGCAGTTTCTCATTGGAGTCTGTTTTTAAAGTTTTTTTGTCAAAGAATTGCAGCTACCATGGGACACAGCCTTCAAAACTGCTGAGTAACTTCACATCCTGTTGACTTCAGCAGAAGTTGGAAGATCAGACCCATAGTTTTGAGGAATCTGTTCATGACCATTTGTGAACACACAATGTCCTGATTAAAGACTGAAGGTCAAATTATGTAATAAGCTTCATCAACATTTAGTCAACTAGAAGGGATAAGGCACATCGTGGCCTCAAAATCTGCATGCCACTGGGAAGCAGAGTCACCTCCGGGTGACTAAAACAAGCTGACTACTAGAAAAGAATGGCAGTTTGATTGCAGGAGGGCCCATACTCTCAGCATGACATCTGCATCACCCATACAAATGCATCAGTGAATAATCTCTTCACCTTTGGGATGCCTCAGTTACAGGAGCTAGGGCAGGACATGAGGTCTCTTGATAACAGGTTAGGATGAAGAGAAAGTACAAATTCATCCCCATACATTTTCAACTATGTCCTAGGCCCAACTAGCTATTTTAACCCAACGTTGGCAATCAGGTTATAATTAAACTAGATTATTAATTATTGTGTCTAACTATTATGATTGTAGACTAATAAAACAGGACACAGTCCAGGTCAGCAGCTCAGGTCACTATTAAGTGGGCCAGTGTTACCTAAGAGTTAGCTCAGCCATTCATCACCTTCCTCTCCAATTAATTTGTATGATGAAAATGTATTGGTTAAATTAAATTACTGGCATGAGGAGACTGTAAACGTGCTCACATTGACAGATTACTTGGCCCTCAAACGTCACTGAAGTGGCACTAACTATCACTGTTAGTAAATGTTCCGCAGCTTCAAGCAGTGAAATTAAGGACAGGATTCACTAGTATTCTCTGGCTGGTTTGTGCTGCTCTGGAGTAGTGCAAATCAGTCACTGTGTACTGGTAAATCTGACCTTAAAGGTTTTGGTTTGTGATTGGGTTTTTTTGTAATGATTAACTGCGTATCTTCAATTCATTAGTTATCATATGGTCACAGTTTCTTCAATGTTTATGTATAATATTTTAAATAACTAAAAAAGGAAATTCCTAGACTGAAAAAAATCCTACATTAAACTGAGTTAAGATTGACTATACATTTTACTAATTTAAGGGTAAAATTTCTCCCAAGAATCTTGCAATTATCCCAGAAGCAAGCACTGCAAACCCAAGAAATGGACACCATGCAATTACAGTATATAAATATATTTATGATTAAGGTATTTTAGTGTTTGTGGTCCCAGATTTTAAAAAAAAATACACTGATTTTGAAACTTAATTTTAGCTTTCTGTTTTCCTCTGCATGATACCACTACAGGGCACTGCTAATGTTGTTTGGTTGCTTTAGCTGTTCATTTTCATATCTTAAAATATTTGAATTTCTTTTAAATTTAACCTTAACTCTGAATTTCCTAGGCTTGTAATACATGCAGTTGGGATAATTACAAAATTATTTTAATGTTTTTTAATCCTTAAATTACTGTCTTGAAGCACATGGCCTACACCATCCAAAGGCCTCGCCAAGGTTTGCTGCCTCATGCGCGCTGTTGGGTAAGGAAATTCCAAACTTCACAAGCTGAGCCTGGGTATCTGCAAATCCAACTGCCTTAAGCACAAAAGATGTGTTGATACTTATTCAAAAGCAATTTCTGTCTATTTTGGAGAACTAACAGTCACACTTGAATAACTTTTATCCCTTCAAGGGGAGTCTAACCCTGCTGCCAGGATACTACACTAAGTGGGCTTGTGGAAAAAAACAAACAATTTATACACTAATTTAACTAACACACTCAATTGGGTATGTTGAGTAGTTGGTAATCACGAAATCATTTCCAAATCCAGTTTGTCCCTGGTATAACCTGACGAGGCTCAAAAACCTTGCAGTTACCTGATATGTCCTGAACACGCTAACATTACACTAACCATTAGCCTGTAAGGGAGGTAGGATGAGATACTTGTGAGGGCAGGGCAAAAAGATGCTTTTTTTGCAGTCTTCTTTTTAATGAGCAGTGCCATGTCACTCAGTGCCTAATCCCAGCACCTCTTTCAGATGTTAAGAATTGGTAAATAGCAGCCCTCCTAACAAACGATGGCTATCATTAAGAGCATGTGCAACTGAATCATCCCAAATGTTTTACCCACACAAGGAAATAAAGAAACAAATCAACAGAGTCAGACGTGTACCCAGAAGCCTCCTGATACAAGACAGGCCCAAAAAAAGAAACCAACAGAACTCCACTCGCCATCACCTACAGTCCTCATCTTAAACCTCTCCAACGCATCATCACTGATCTACAACCCATCCTGGACAATGGTCCCTCACTTTCACAGACCTTGGGAGGCAGGCCAGTCCTCGCCCACAGACAACCCACCAACCTTAAGCATATTCTCACCAGCAACCACGCACCGCACCATAACAACTCTAACTCAGGAACCAACCCAGGCAACAAACCTTGATGCCAACTCTGCCCACATATCTACACCAGCAACACCATCATAGGACCTAACCAGATCAGCTACAACATCACCGGCTCATTCACCTGCACATCCACCAATGTTATATATGCCATCATGTGCCAGCAATGCCCCTCTGCTATGTACATTGGCCAAACTGGACAGTCACTACACAAGAGGATAAATGGACACAAGTCAGATATCAGAAATGGCAAAATACAAAAACCTGTAGAACACTTCAACCTCCCTGGCCACACAATAGCAGATGTAAAGTTAGCCATCTTACAGCAAAAAAACTTCAGGACCAGACTCCAAAGAAAAACTGCTGAGCTCCAGTTCATTTGCAAATTTGACACCATCAGATCAGGATTAAACAAAGACTGTGAATGGCTATCCAACTACAGAAGCAGTTACTCCTCCCTTGGTGTTCACACCTCAACTGCTAGCATAGCACCTCACCCTCCCTGATTGAACTAACCTCGTTATCTCCATACTAATTTATACCTGCCTTTGGAGATTTCCATTACTTGCATCTGAAGAAGTGAGGTTCTTACCCATGAAAGCTTATGCTCCCAATACTTCTGTTAGTCTTAAAGGTGCCACAGGACCCTCTGTTGCTTTTTACCCACCCTTGTATCTCTTCTTCTCTTCCTCTAATGCAAGATATTTAAATAACAAATACTCTTAGATTAAAACCTACATGCCAAATACTCCTTTTAATACAATAAAATATCTTGACTTGATCTGCTACTTTATGATTACACACGGTTGTAATTTAATTTTATCCCAAAATTCTATCTATAGCACTATCTAGAAAATTTACCTTTACCTTTAATTTCAAACTGGATTACGTGTTTGTATCCCAAAAATTAAATTTTGATCATTTTTTTTTTCAGAGACCAAAACCTACAAATTTCACTTTTTGTTTTTGTACTGATTTTTTTGGTGCACTCTGCAATTGTGCCACACTGCACACAACGTATACAATTTAATTAACTTTCTTCCTTTTCCATGCCTACATACTACTCAAAGGCATTTATGAAACTGATCTTCCAAGAGTACAGCCTAGATTAAAATTGGGGATTATAATTTCACCATCTTTAAAACTTCACTGGTAGCAAAAAATAAAAACATTTTCCAAAGCACGTCACAAAGGGACCATGCAATTCAATGAGACTACTGATATACTGCTATATTATTGTTTCTATACTGAAAACACTGATATTATTTTAAAACATCTCTTCATTGCATCATTAAAAAATAAAATACAAAACTATACAGTAATTATGAATGTTTAAAAACTACAAGTCAGAACCTAGTCAGTAATGAAGATTAAAATAATAAAACTTTATAATTATACTTTGCACTTTAATAATAATGATAATAAACAACCCTATCCCTTTCTATAGTATCATAGAAATGTACAGTTGGAAGAGACCCCAAGAGGTCATCTAATCCAGCTCCCTGCACTGAGGCAAAACCAAGTATACCTAGACCATCCCTGACAGGTATTTGTCTAATTTGTTCTTTAAAAATCTCCAGTGATGAGGATTCCACAACCTCTCTTGGAAACATATTTCAATATGTAACTATCTTTATGGTTAGAAAGAATTTTCCTAATACTTAAATATCTCCGCTTCTGTAGATTAAGACCATTACTTCATGTCCCACCTTGTGTGAACATGGAGAACAATTGATCACAGTCCTCTTTACAACAGCTCTTACCATATCTGAAGCCTATTATCAGGCCCCACCTCAGTCTTCTTTTCTCAAGAACAATCATGCCAATTTTTTAATCTTTTCTCATAGATCATGTTTTCTAAACCTTTTATCATTAATCATAATCATATATATTTTGTGCATCGATCACAAAGCTATTTTATAGACAGGGTAAACTGTGGCAAAAAGAGTAAAGTGATTTACCCAAGATCACAAAGCACGTCAATGGCAGAAATGGGAATAAAAATCAGACCTCCTGGGTCCAAAGCCAGTACCCTATCCATTCTTCATAGAATTATAGAATCATAGAAGATTAGAGCTGGACTAGATGACCTCCTGAGGTCTCTTCCAACCCCCTGCTCAAAGCAGGGCCAATCCCCAACTAAATCATCCCAGCCAGGGCTTTGTCATGCGGGGCCTTAAAAACCAGGGCCTGTGATCTTGAAACTTCTGTTAGTTGGTTCAGTTCTGTTAACCTGTTCCAGCTTACCTCTCATATAACACCTTCCATTTGATGACTTCAAAGCACTTTAAAAATATATGGCGTTTCACAAACCAATATATAATTATCTCCAATTGTTGTATGGCTAGGCTGTACATATTTACAGTAAAAATAAATGTGGAACTCACAAGATGTGTTAAACAATTATTCAACCTTTTTTCTCAACCCATTCTTCCCGCTCAGGCTGTATGTTATCTCACCATATTGCATATCTAGCCTCTTTGAGGTTGGGACTTGGTCTTCATATCTGTAAAGCTCCTACAGTTGACACTATATTAGGAAATATTTTTTTACATAGGGAAACTGAGTAAATGAAGGCAAAGATTCGCCCAAGATAAAAGAGGAAGTTGTGGCAGAGGCAGAAAGTGAACCCAAGTCATTTGACCCCTAATCCCGTATTTTAACGGCAAATAATGTGCAAAAACAAAAGAGCTTAAAAAGCAAGGTATATGAGTCTTTCATCCGGCTCATAGACATTAATCCCAGAAGAGACCTTCATGATCATCTTGTCTGTTCTCTTGCACATTGCAGGCCATGGAACCTCAGCCACTCACTCCAGTAGTAGGCCCGTAACCTCTGGTTGAGTTACTGAAGTTCTCAAATCTTGATTTAAAGACTTCAAGTTACAGAAAACCCACCATTTACTCTAGTTCAAACCAGCAAGTGACTCACACCCCCATCCTGCAGAGGAAGGTCAAATGTCCCTGGAGTCTCTGCCAATCTGATCTGGGAGGATATTTCTTCCCAATCCCAAATATGGCAATCAGTAAGACCCTGAGCATGTGGGCAAGACTAACCAGACACACACCTGGGAAAGAATTCTCTGCAGTAACTTGGGGTCCTTCCCATCTAGTGTGCCACCTCTGGCCACTGGATATATTTGCTAATAGCAGTCATGGATGGGCCATATGCTACTGTAGGCAATCTTATTGTACCATCCCCTCCATAAACGTATCAAGCTCAGCACAGATGACTCATGCCTCCTGATACTGGGGGGACACATGACTGCCCCAAGTTGCCTCTGGGAGGAACTTCCAGCCCCACCTCCCTGGACCAGGGCAGCCAATCCCGCTAGCTCCTGGGAGCTGGGGCTACAAGAGCAGGGAACATGTGCCCCTCGGCTCAGCTGGAGCCAGCCCTGGCCTGGGGAGACTCACAGCACCAGTGTCTCTCCGAAGCTCGCAGACACTTCAGCAAGGAAGGTGCAAGCAATGCCCCCCTTGAGCTGAGCAGAGGCCAGGGAAACTACTCCTGGCGCCTTCCCCAACAACCCCCCGCCCTGCAACCAGCCTGGGGATCGCTGTGCTCTCCACACCCCACCAGAGTTATCTGCGCTCCGTCCTTCTCTCACTGCTTCTCACCCAGACATTTCTGGCTCGCTCAGGCAGCTAGGCCCGGGCAGAGAGCAGGACAAAGACCCTTCTCACGCCATCTTAGGGTGGCTGCTCCAAATTGCTGCCTCTGTGCAGCACAGCGACTGCCTGAGCGACAGCCCAGCTAGGGAGGCAATGGCAGCCCACACCTTCCACTCCCTGCCCTGGCCTGGCTGCTGGGGACAGGGAATGAGCGAACTGGAAACGTGCCAGGAGGCTCTGCATTGCTCGGCCCCATCCCCAGCAGCTGGGCCTCCCCAGACAGGTTCTCACAGGCAGCCACCACGCTGCACAGAACAGTAACCCGGATTGATCAACCTCAGCCGGTATGAGAAGTGGTTCCATCCCGTCCCTTCTGCTCACTGCCCGGGTCCGGCTGCTAGGGACAGGGTCCGAACATGCCAGGGCAGGTCCAGCGGGAGAAGGACAGAGACCCTTTCCCTCCACCCAGGCAGGCTGAGCAGAAATCTGGGGGGGGGGGTCTTGACCCCACATGCACCCCCCATTTCTCATCGCCTATGAAACTCGGTCTTAAAACAATTTAACTTTTTGCCACCACTATTCCACTTGGAAGGCTGTTCCAGAACTTCGCTGCTCTGATGGTTAGATACCTTCATCTTATTGATGGCTAGTTTATATCCATTTGTTCTTGTGCCAACACTGGCCCCTAATAAGAGGAGGTTACTCACCCTGTGCAGTAACTGACGTTCTTCGAGATGAGTGTCCCTGTGGGTGCTCCACTGTAGGTGCTGGTGCGTCCCTGCGCCTTCGCCCGGAGATTTTTACAGCAGTACTCATACCGGCCACGCATGCTCAGAAGCTGCCCCCCGCTGTGACTCTAGGTTAGTAGTACGCATGCGTGGCCGGTCTCCTCAGTTCCTTCTCTACCACGGAGGCCCCCAACTCCGAAGTAGAGGGGAGGAGGGTGGGTAGTGGAGCACCCACAAGGACACTCATCTCGAAGAACGTCAGTTACTGCACAGGGTGAGTAACCTCCTCTTCTTCTTCGAGAGATGTCCCTGTGGGTGCTCCACTGTAGGTGACTTAAAAGCTGTGTATCTTAAGGAGGTAGGGACTTCGGATCTGGCAGGAACGCCGTTGAAAGTACCGCTCTGCCCAAGCGTATGTCAGAGAGAGGGCCTTGAGTAAGGGCATAATGTTTAACAAAAGTATGGTCCGAAGACCAGGTGGCTGCTTTACAAATGTCAGCCAAGGGAACTTTGCGTAAGAACGCGACTGAGGCAGCCAGAGATCTAGTGGAGTGTGTTCTAATGCCGTCTGGAGGTGTAACCTCCTTCAAGTGATAACACAGTCGGATACACTGGGAGATCCAGTTCGAGAGTCTCTGGATGGAAATAGACGTGCCTTTAGAGCGGTCGGCGATAGAGACAAAAAGTCTGGAGGAAGCTCTAAAAGGTTTGGTTCTATCCAAATAGAATGACAAGGCTCTGCGTACATCTAGTGTATGCATTGAGGTTTCGAAGGAGTTCGCATGTGGTTTTGGAAAAAAAGTCGGCAGGTGTATGGGTTCATTAATATGGAATGACGAGTGGACCTTCGGAAGAAATTTGGGATGTAATCTGAGGGTAACCTTGTCTTTAAAAAATATCGTATATGGTGGATGTGCCATGAGAGCTGCTATTTCTCCTGCCCGTCTGGCGGAAGTAATTGCCACTAGAAACGCTGTTTTCATCGAGAGGTGTAAGAGGGAGCACGTGGCTAGGGGTTCAAAGGGTTGTTGAGTTAGGGCAGATAGTACCAGATGAAGGTCCCACGGGGTGGTCGGTGGTTTAATGTCTGGATATAAGGTTTGTAGACCCTTGAGGAAACGCTTCGTAGTAGCGTGAGCAAAGACAGACGTATCATCAATTCTGTCGTGGAAAGTCGTAATAGCAGCTAAATGGACCCTGATGGAGCTGAAGGAAAGGCCAGATTGCTTAAGGCCCAAGAGATAGTCCAATATAAATGAAAGAGGTACCGAGGTAGGACAAAGAGGTTGAGCAGAACACCAATGTGTGAACCGTTTCCACTTTTGAAGATAGGTCTTGCGAGTAGATAGCGTTCTGCTATGTAGGAGTACCTCCTGAACTTGTTTGGAGCAATCTAATTCGCGTTGGGAGAACCACGTAGGAACCAGGCCTTGAGGTGAAGCATGGACAGGTTGGGGTGGAGAAAACAGCCGTGCTGTTGAGATAGAAGGTTCGGAATAAGCGGCAGGGAGATTGGTGGTTGGATTGACATTCTGGTGAGGAAGGGAAACCATGGTTGTCTGGGCCACGATGGGGCAATGAGGATCACCTTGGCTCGATCCGTTCGTATTTTTATCAGGACCCTGTTGAGAACTGGTATCGGGGGAAACGCATAAAATAGGTTTTGGTGCCATGAGATCATGAATGCGTCCCCCAGGGAATGTTTGCCCAGTCCTGCTCTGGAGCAGAAATTGAGACATTTCTTGTTTTTTGCAGTTGCAAACAAGTCTATGGTTGGGTAACCCCAGGTGCTGAATACATCGTGAATGGTTTTCTCGTCTATCTCCCACTCGTGGTCCCATGGGAAGCATCTGCTCAGTTCGTCCGCTGTGGTGTTCATGATTCCGGGAAGATAGGCTGCTGATACCCGGATGTTGTTCGCAATACACCAATTCCAGAGCTTCATAGCCTCTGTGCACAGTGAATGGGAACGAGCTCCGCCCTGCCTGTTTACGTAAAACATGCATGCAATGTTGTCCGTCATTATGCGTACGTGATGATGTTTGATTAGTGGCAGGAAGTGACGGCACGCGTTGCGAATGGCTCGAAGTTCTAGAACATTTATGTGCAGGGAGGTCTCGGTTGGTGACCATAGTCCCTGTACTGTGTGATGAGACATATGTGCACCCCACCCTGTCATAGATGCATCGGTGGTCAGAATGCGTGATGGAGCCTGTTGAAAAAACGGGACTCCAGAACAGAGGTTGGAGTGGACGGTCCACCAATGTAGTGAATCTTTGACTGGAGTAGGCAGGGAGAGAGTCTTGTTTAAAGAATGCATATTCGGTTTGTAAACTGTTGCCAGCCACATTTGGAAGCACCTCATGTGTAGGCGTGCATTCCGGACGACAAAAGTGCACGAGGCCATGTGACCTAGTAGTTGCAGGCAGTCTCGGGCAGTTACCTGAGGGCTGTTGCGAATAATTGTGGCCAGTTGGTGTATGGAATTGAAGCGATCGGGTGGGAGCGATGCTAGCCCCGTCCGAGAGTCGAGGTCTGCGCCTATGAACTGCAGGTGCTGGGTGGGGCGTAATGTGGATTTGTCTCTGTTTATTTGTAGGCCGAGAGAAAGAAAGCACTCGACTGTGAGCCGTGTGAACCGGAGCACCTCGTCGAATGTTGAAGCTTTGAGGAGGCAATCGTCGAGGTAAGGGAATATTACTACCCCTTGTCTCCTGAGGTGAGCAGTGACTACAGCTAGAAGTTTGGAAAAAGCACGGGGGGGCTGTAGATAGTCCGAAGGGGAGTACCCTGTATTGGAAATGTGTGGAACCAAGGGTAAATCGGAGGAAACGTCTGTGGGCCGGATGTATAGTGACATGGAAATAGGCATCTTGTAGGTCGAGGGCAGAAAACCAGTCGCCCTGCTCCAGCACTGGGATTATGGTAGTGAGGGTCACCATCTTGAACTTTTGCTTTTTGATGAATGTGTTGAGCCGCCTGAGATCGAGGATTGGTCGCCATCCCCCATTTTTCTTCTCCGTTAAGAAATAATGGGAGTAAAAACCCTTCCCTCTGTGTCGCTCTGGCACGATTTCTACTGCTCCCAGATGAAGGAGATGTTGCACTTCTTGGAGGAGTAGTTGCTCGTGAGAAGGGTCCCTGAAGAGGGACGGGGAGGGTGGGTGGGTGGGAGGTAAGGAGAGGAAGGGGATGACGTATCCAATTGTAACTACCTCTAAGACCCACTTGTCGGAGGTAATCTTCCTCCATTGATGGAAAAAAGGTCGTAGGCGGTGTCCAAAGATTGGTGTGCCGGCTGAAGTGAGGGCGTTGCTTTCTAAACCCTCGACCAAGTCCTCAAATCTGCCTATTAGCTGGTGGGGGTTGAGGCGCCCCTGCAGAGTTTGGGCGACGTTGTTGGAATCTTGGTCGTGGACGTTGCGGCTGTTGCTGTTGCTGCGGTCTATGGGAAGGTTGTGTAAATGCGGGATAACGTGGCCGGTGGTATGGTTGGTATCGATATTGTCGTCTTCTTGCTGTAGGTGCCTGGAGACCTAGAGACCGGAGGGTTGTTCTGGAGTCTTTCATTGAATGAAGCACTTCATTCGTGTTAGAAGCAAAGAGTTTGTCACCGTCGAAGGGAAGATCTTTAATTGTGTTCTGAACTTCGCGAGGAAAAAAGGAAGAGGAGAGCCATGAGCCCCGTCGCATGACTATCGCTGTAGCGGTAGATCTTGCCGCTGTGTTGGCTACATCGAGGGCTGCTTGGAGAGCGGTGCGTGAAATGGCTTGGCCCTCAGAAACCATAGCTCTGAACTGTTGTTTTCTTTGTTCTGGAATGTCATCAATAAAGTCCATTAACTTATTATAGTTTTTATGGTCGTATTTTGCCAGGACTGCAGTATAATTAGCTATACGAAATTGGAGGGTGGAGGATGCATAGACCTTGCGACCAAACAGGTCCAGTCGTTTGCTATCCTTGTTAGGTGGGGCAGAACGAGAATACTGTTGTCTAGCCCTCTGGTTCGCAGCGTCTACTACCAATGAGTTTGGTGCTGGGTGGGTAAAAAGGAATTCAGAGTCCTTTGGAGAAATAAAATACTTCTTGTCCGCTTGCTTGTAGGTAGGTAGGCTTGTCGCTGGAGTCTGCCAGATGGACTTAGCGGGTTCTAAAAGGGCTGCGTTAATTGGGAGTGCCACTCTGGAGGAAGAAGGGGGCTGTAGGATGTTCGTTAGCTCATGCTGTTGTTCGGGAACCACGTCCAGGTTAATGTTCAGGTCACTAGCAACTCTCTTAAAGAGGTCCTGGAATTTTGTATATTCATCAGAGGGAGTGGGAGGAAGGGGAAGTAATGCTTCCTCAGGTGCTAACTCCGGGTCTGTTGGACCAGGAGAAGGGCTAGGTTTATCCTGGGAGCGTGGCTGTGTTGCCAGGCGTCTCGTGTCACTGGCATATGCATTAGGAGACGGCGCTGGATCAGTGTTGCGCCTGGTCGAGTGGCCACGGGGCATGTATTCCCGAGGGTATGATGCCCATGGTGTCCAGTATTGCCATGGTGGCGGGTAGGGCATAGGTGGTGCCATCCAGGGGTTCATCCCCCAAGGGGCAGGGTCCTGAGAGTGGGATGAGGTAGTATTTCCATAACCCTTATTGCTCTGGGTCCGGGGCTGGGAGTCATGATATGGAGAAAAAACTCCCTGTGGATCTGCTTCCTCCTCACTGGAGGAAAACTGCTCAGATCCTGACTCAGGCATTGAAAAAGAATATGCATTCATGAGCGGAGACTGCAAGGTAGGTGATACTAGAAGATCAGCTGTCTGGGTAAAATGAGTGAATGAAGCTCCTGCGGGAGATGAAAGCTGAGCCGATAGAGGCTGCCGCACAGGAGCATTCCCGCGATCGGGGCTTCTGGCTGTGATCTGTGTGTCAGAATGCCCCGCAGGCGTCGGTGCCGCGGTCGGTGCCGGGCGAGAAATGTCAGGCTGCCTCGGGTGAGGCGTGCTGTGGAATGTCGGCACCGTCTCATTCGCGGTGCCGAACGGTGCCGTAACTGAGGCAGGCAACTGGAAGCCTGATGCCTCGGCACCGGAGCTTCTCGGCGGCGCTGAAGCCTCAGGCGGCTTTTGCGCTGTTCCGGAGGAGCCTGGCTCATAGAAATTGCTGAGGCGAGGGAGCACAGGCAGAGAGATCGTTGATCTGCCTGGAGAAACTTTATGCCTCAGTCTTGTTCGGTGAGGAAAGGTGCCCCTTCTTCGTAGACTTCTTGAGCTTTTTTGAGGGGGGGGGGGCTGTGTCGGGTAGCGGAGCCGGCTTCAATGCCTGGGTCTGAAACTGACCCGATAGATTTTTGAAGCAGGAGCAGTTTGAGTTTAAGCTCCCTGTCTTTCCGTGCCCTGGAGCTGAGTTTACAGCAGTGGGCACATTTTTGGGGAATGTGAGCTTCCCCCAAACATTTTATGCACTTTGAGTGTCCGTCCGACAACGGGATAGCTTCCTTGCAGGTAGCGCAGCGTTTGAAACCTGTGGAGCCCGGCATAGCCGCGGCTGACAGAGAAAAAAAATTTTTTTTTTTTTTTTTTAAACAGATGAACTGGGTAAGTAACTATACTAACAGAAAAAAACTGACAAGAACTGGTTACTAAAAGGTAAGAGTGAAGGATTTGCTAATGAGTCTGCTGAGCTCCGTCTCAGGCCGGGGACGGTTGAGAAGGAACTGAGGAGACCAGCCACGCATGCGTACTATTAACCTAGAGTCACAGCGGGGGGCAGCTTCTGAGCATGCGTGGCCAGTATGAGTACTGCTGTAAAAATCTCCGGGCGAAGGCGCAGGGACGCACCAGCACCTACAGTGGAGCACCCACAGGGACATCTCTCGAAGAAGAACTTCTCCCCTCTGTGGTTCTTATCCCTCTGATGTATTTATAGAAAGCAATCATATCTCTCCTCAGCCTTCATTTTGTTAGGCTCAACAAGCCAAGCTTCTGAAGTATCTTCTCATAAGGTAGGTTATCCATTACTTGGAGTATCCTAGTAGCCCTTTTCTGCACCTGTTTCAGTTTGAATTCATCTTTCTTAAACTTGGGAGACCAGAACTGCACCCAGTATTCCAGATGAGATTTCACCAGTGTCTTGTATAATGGTAAATAATGCTTCCCTATCTCTACTGGAAATACCTCGCCTGATGCATCCTGAGATCGCATGAGCCTTTTTATGGCCACATTACCTTGGCAGCTCACCGTCATCCTATGATCCACCAATACACTAGGTCTTTCTCCTCCTCTGTTGCTTCCAACTAATACATCCCCAGCAAATAGCAAAAATTATTCTTGTTAGAGCCTAAGTGCATGTCCTTGTATTTTGCACTATTAAACTTCATCCCATTTCTATTACTCCAGTTTTCAAGGTCATCCAAATTTTCTTCTATTATATTCTAGTCCTCCTCCATATTGGCAATATCTCCCAATTTATGTCATCTGCAAATTTTATTACCACACTCTCATTTTTTGCGCCAAGGTAAGTAATGAAAATGTTGAATAAGATTGGTCCCCAGACACATCCTTGAAGAACTCCACTAATAACCTCCCTCCAGCCTGACAGTTCACCTTTCAGCATAACCCACTTTAAGTCTCCCCTTTGACTAATTCCTTACCCACCTTTCAATTCTCATATTAATCCCCATCTTCTCTAATTCAAATAATAATTTCCAGTGTGGAATTGTATCATATGCTTTACTGAGATCCAGGCAGATTAGCTCTACTGCATTTCCTTTGCCTAGAACAGAGGTTCGCAAACTGTGGTCCACAGACCACCAATGGTCCACGAGCTCCATTCAGGTGATCTGCGGATAGTTCCCTCTAAGGTGTGCACCTCGGCGGCCACACATGAGAGAATGAAGGGCCACCCACCTAACTATTGGAGCCGTGCAGGTGTGGCTCCACGAATTAGGTGTCTGGACCCTAGAGAAGACGCACATCTAAGGTGAGGTGGTGGCCTTGGGGGGAGTAGGGGGTAGATGGGAGGGGATAGTGGGGTGAGAAGAGGGGGTGGGGGAATTTGGGATGTGCAGGGCTGTTGAGGCCAAAAAAAGAAGTGACTTTTCCCAGCTCCAGGGCTGTGGCTGCCGGGGGAGAGATGGCACTCCTTCCCAGCAACAGGGGAGAGAAGGAGAGATCCCCCTCCTTCTCAGTCCCAGCTCGGGGGCTGCCATGGTGGAGGAGATCCCCCTCCTTCCCAGCCCCAGCTCGCAAGCTGCCGCAGCGGGGAAGACTCTCCCTCCTTCCTAGCCCCGACTCGGGGGCTGCCGTGGCAGGGAAGAGAGGGCACATCCATCGCATTAGAAAGGTAAAACTACTGATATTAAAATACGAGTTGTGTGTTTTTATTTGTAGGACAAAAAAACAATTATTAAGGGTTTTTTTATATAGTGCTTTTATCCAAAGTGCTTTACAACAGTTAGCTAACGTTACAAACAACATTTAGAAAGATCATTAAGTGGTCTGCCGAGACCCTCAGCAATTTTCAAGTGGTCCATGAAAAAAAAAAAAAAAAGTTTGAGAATCATTGGCCTAGAAAATTGATTAACTTCTCAAAGGAGGAGATCACGTTGGTCTGGCACAATTTAGCTTTCGTAAAACCATGTTGTATTTTATCCCAATTATCATTTACATCTATGTCCTTAACTACTCTCTTTCAAAAACTGTTCTAAGAACCAGCATACAATTGCAAACGAACAGGCCTGTAGTTTGTCATCCCCCCATCCCCTTCTTAAATATAGGTAGTATATTAGCAATTCTCCCATCATAGGTAGGGCCCTACCAAATTCATGGTCCATTTTGGTCAATTTCATGGTCATAGGATTTTTAAAATTGTAAATTTCATGAGTTCAGCTATTTAAATCTTAAATTTCACGGTGTTGTAATTTAGGTGTCCTTACCCAAAAGGCAGTTGTGAGGAGGATTGCAAGGTTATTGTAGGGGGGGGGGGCTACCCTTACTTCTGCACTGCTGCTGGTAGCGGCGCTGCCTTCAGAGCTGGGCAGCTGGAGAGCAGAGGCTGCTAGCCGGGAGCCCAGCTCTAAAGGCAGAGCTGCTGCCAGCAGCAGTGCAGAAGTAAGGATGGCATGGTATAGTGTTGCCAACCTTACTTCTTCGCTGCTGCCTGCAGAACTGGACCCTCAGGCAGCAGCCACCACTCTCTGGCCTCCCAGCTCTAAATGCAGTATATAAGAAAGCGTGGCAATACCGCAACACCCCCTGCAATTCCCTTTTTGGTCAGGACCCCCAATTTGATAAACTCTGGTTTGACTATTGGCCTGCTAAACCCAGGGTTGTGAGTTCAACCTTAGGGATCTGGGGCAAAAATCTGTCAGGGATGGTACTTGGTCCTGCTGTGAAGGCAGAGGACTGGACTCGATGACCTTTCAAGGTCCCTTCCAGTTCTAGGAGGTATATATCCATATATATTATCCTTATTAAAAACTTAGGTGTTGGGCCATACCTAGATTATCTTTCTAAGCATCCTCAGTGCTTAGCAGTCCCACTTCTTCTTTCCTTTTTTTATTTTTATTTATATGGCTAAAGAACCTTTTACTGTTGGTTTTATTTTCCTGTGCAAGGTCCAACAGCGCTTGGCTTTTGGCAGTTCTCTCTTTTTCCCTACACTTTCTGAGTTCCAAGAGGTAGCTTTCCTTGCTGATACATCCCTTCTTCCATTCCTTGTAGGTGTTCTGCCTTCTCTTAATCTGTTTGAGACACTTGTTCATCCAGTTTCATAAATCCAATTCTATGAGCTACTGAAAATCATAATTTGATTTCAAGGCAATAACTCTTGCGTTTGCAGAAAAATCTGTTATAAGGCAGATCTTACAATACACTTATAATAAAATTATCAAAGGACCTCTGTCTTTTGAACAATGTGTCATTTTGAGGATATCATCAAGCTAAGTGTTAATTTAAGACGATTTAGTATGAACAGCCCTTTTTAAAAGTGATCTTCAAACCCAGAACCACGACCCAATCCAAGCATCTAGCTAAGTCTTAGAAGAAAACCAAAAAGATGGTATTTGAAAAAGGAAGTCTGCAGTTGCTATTTCTCAGGAAAAAGTAGGGGCAAGGTCCCTTTTTCAAACCCTCAGGCCACAGACCACACAACATTTTAAATGGTCAAAGCTCAGAAATTCAAAGAGGAAGTCCTCTGGACCAAAGAAAACAGCACCTTGTCCAGAAAAAACTATTTGTGGGGCAAATTTAGCTAAGGTCCTTAGAACTGAGACTGTTCTAAAAGAGAACAGTCTAAATTAATTAACTTAGTGAGTAATTCCTTCAGAGAAATGGCTTCATTACCTTTTTGAATTCAGAGGTAAAAAATCATTAGCATCCTAGAACACCTAAAAGGTGGTAAATAGGGATCAAGATACTATAATCCCTTTTAAGAAACTGGAAATTATGGTTGACTGACCTAGAAATTACCATGCATTTGACAGTGGCCAAGTTAAACAGATGTAAGAACCTTACCTGTTTGATATATGAAGAAAGAAAATCTATAAATCATGGGAACATAAGCACAAACAAGATTCACTTTGAAACCAAAATAATTTATAGTGTTTTCTGGTGTGAGATTTATAAGACTCCCTAAAATGAGAAGCAACTAACTAGAAGTCCTAGGACAGAGCAGGGACCTGAAAAATCTTCCATTCCAACATTTAAAGAGAGCTAATCACCACTAGGAAGGGTAGAGTTAGTCATCCACTGCAACAGCAACTTTCATCTGCACTAAGAGAAGAAAGCATAATCCTTCAATCACTAATTAAAGCAATAGTATAGTGGCTGAGCTCAGGGTTTGGAATTTTTTCTTATCTTGACTAGAAATTCAGATAGACTATTAGAAACCTAACAAGATAACTGAAAGGAATAAAGTGACTCCAGCAGCCCTAGGACTTTTAGTTAGTTGCTTCTCTTCTAAGAGAGTCTTATAAACCTCACGCCACCACGCCCTAAAAATAATTTTGGTCTCAGAGCGCATGTGGGTGAAAATGGAGAGTAAATGTTTTATCAACAGTAGTTTACTTCTGAACACCTCTAGAGCTAGTGTACCAATTATGTCCATGGCAAATTTTCAATTATTTAATTGATCTCTGCTAGATAAAAAGGAAATATTAAACAGTCAGAACTTAAGTAATTTTAATGAAATATTTATACTACCCTTTAACAGTTAACAAAATTCTCCCCTTTATGTTTTATTTCAAATACTATATCGAGTTGCATTACCACATTTTAACTGTTCACATTAAGTTTACAATTTGTCTTCATAAATACATCACATTATTTCTATATTTTGCCTGGTCCCTTTTCAATTATTTTAATTTTCCGCTAATGATAATAAACTCACATCTTATGTTTGAAGAAGTTGACTTTTTGAGGTATTTGAATGCGGGGAGGATAGTGCTTAGTGAATTGAGACTGGGTGGTTACACCACCTACGGAGTAGCATACGAAATACATTATTAACTTCCACAATTCTTGTTGGGCATGCTTTTTTGAATTTTCTTTTGTGTCTCTTTTATAGTTACAAGATTCAGAGAATTCTAAGTGCTCCCTTATCATGGCTGTACATAAGGGGTATTACTGCTCAGGCCCAACTGAAATTGGCCTTCTTTACAACACTGTGAGGTCTAAGCTAACTTCTTCCATAACTGCGTATTCCAATTACCGGTACTCTTTTATAGTCAAATACTGTTTTCGTACTGATGCTTACCATTATTTCTTCCCAAATGCACTTCCTGACATTTTTCTAAACACAATTTATATCAGAATTTCTCTAGGCTTACTAGACCCTGCTACACTTCCCTCCCACTGTGTGTTTGAAATACCTCTTAGTTCAGTACTAACTGCAAATATGATCAACATACAATACATTTCTTCCTAAAGATCATCTACCATTTACTGACAAGGTTTACTTTAAGTAATAAATATTTTTCCTTAACTCTGAAATTAACAAGGGCATATAACAAGTAACAAAATAAGTAACATAGTTTACAATATTTAGCACTATCAGGCTAATTCACTGATCTCAAAATATAATTATTCACAGTGAATCATCAAAAGAGTATAGATCTTTCTACTGGTGCCCTGCAGAAATCAATTCTCAGAGCAGAGGTATTCAATATTTTTATACATGATCTTAAAGAAAATACGAGAATATTGTTGATAAAGTTCGCAGATGACAACTTGGTGGAACAGTACATAAAGACAGGTCAGCAGTACAGAGAACTGGATCATCTGTAAGTTGAATGCAATCAAACAAATGCTGCCAAATGGAAGGATACACATCTAGGAACAAAGAACGTAGGCTACAGATGGAATGGAGGACTGTATTCTGGTAAGAAGTAACTCTATAAAGAACTTGGGGTAACGGTAGACATATAAAAAGGAGATCCCTGAAGTGACATTTCTATGGGTGCTTCTCAGCTCAGGTGGAAAGACATGCTAACTTTGCTCAGGTCAGTGTGCCAAAAATAGCAATGAAGCCAAAGGGTAGCAGCAGGTTTGTTCTCGGGCGGCAAGCCCAAGCTGTCCCCAGCTACACTATTTTTAGTGCACTAGCTCAAGCACAGCCAGCAGGTGTCTAACTGAGCTGGAAAGCACACTCTCCCAGTTGCAGTGTAGATGTAACCTAACGCATTGTTGAGACAGGTGTCCACAGGTTAAAAAAATATGTTGAAAAATTGGGAAGGATTCAGAGAATAGCAGCATTACTGTTTTGAGGTTTGGAAAACATGTCTTACAATAGGGACTTAAACAGTTCAATCTATTTAGCTTAATACAAAAAGGGTTAAGAAATAAATGGATTGCAAAATATATGTATCTACACAGGGAGACAATATCTGATACTACAGGACTGCAAACTAGAAATCTGGAAAGAAGGGGTGCGCGTGCATACACACAAACACACACAGTCTCTCTCTCATAACAATTAACTATTGGACAAGTTTACCAAGGGTTGGTAAACTGACGTTTTTAATTCAATTTTAATTTTAATTTAATTCTGATTGTCTTCCTAAGAGACATGATCTAGTTCAACCAGTTATTGAGATCAACATAAGAATTACCGGGTAAAATACAATTGCCTGTGTTATGCAGGTGATCAAATTAAAAGTCCATAATGATCCCGTTCTGCCCTTAAATGTATGATCATATGAATAGTTATAACATTCAACTAACAATCTGGGCCCAATTAAAATAGATTTAAACAGGTGTGTGTGGGAGGGGTTAGTTTCATATTTTCATGACCTAAAGAACCATTTTCAAAGGACTTACACTTTCTACAGTATACTGCAAACGTCTGGAAATAAGCATGTTGAAATATGCTAACAAGACAAGCACAAATCCAAGATCACTGTATGTTGTCATCTGTGGCTGTATTATCAGGTATCCATTAAGAGACATGGGAAATATTAATAAAATAATGAGATACAATATCAAATTGCTAAGTCCCAAATATTAGTGTATCCAGAAAAATAGTGAGATAAATAGGAATGAGCATTAGATGTCAAGCCAGATGGTTCAGAATTCTAATCCTGGATTTACCACTAACTCACTGCATGGCCTTGGGCAAATCTCTTCATCTCTTTGCCTCAGTTATCGCATCTGTAAGTAGTACATATGTACTTACCTATCCCAGAAGAGCATTGGAAGCAGTAGTTAGCTAAAATGCTATTAATATGTAAAGCTCTATATAAAAATAAATAGCAGCCTTGTTTTAACTAGTTCAAATATCTAAATGGACAGCCTGAAAAGATTTGGCACAATGGTATTCACATGATTGGTTTTATTTGCCAACAAAAAAATAAAAAGAAATTGTCTAATGTTAGTTAAATTATTCCAGAACAAAACAAATAAAGGTGTAATCACAATAGAGTTCTGACTTTTTTTTTATTTGTAGTATTCCTTCTACAGAAATACACAGTTACAACTCTGTCTTTAGAAGGACTTCTACCATTCTAAAAATACTGTCCCACAGCTGTTTAAAATTTATTTTTTTAGACCATAGCACCACTGTTTGGTTGTTTCCAATTTCTAAAACCACAAATAGTAAAAGTGTACTCAGTCTACTGCAAACATAAATAGCAAATGCACGCTTCAGCACTTTTAAAAGGATATGGAAATTGGCAACAAAAATGCAGTTCATGTTGAAAATTTACGAGGGCCCTGCCATATTTCTTCAGAAATACAATCAGGTAAAAATTAGGAAGATCTCTACCAGCTGGGTGGCATTTTTGTGTGTTTTTTTTCTCTACTTCTTTTCCCCCCCAAAATGAAAGACTTTCATTATGCAACTTCTGGCACTTGATAAAATAGAGCAATGGTACCTTTGCTAAAACCACAGTTTCTTTGGTTATGTTTAGCATTACACAAACATCTTTCACCTTAGATATCCTCTTGCATTACTGTGTTTAATTTGAAATATTCTGAGGCACATTATTTTTTGCAAAATTATTCTTATTACATATTGGTTAATGAAAGTATAAATTATTTTATAGTTCCCTAATTTCACAGACACTTATCCAAAAAGATAATATATGCATTTTAAAAATTTCAAGTTTTACAGTAATATTTTCATTAAAAATTATACTAGTACAATAATTCAGTGTATTTTTGAATGGGATCTCTTTACTGAAAAAGAGGAGAGTTGAACATATACTGTATATATAGTGATGTAGTTTAAATACGGATAACAAGGAGGGAAAATTCCCAAACATGATTACACCACTTTTCTACATTTCAAAAATACAAGTCAATGGGAGTTCATCTTCAATGGGGCCATCTTCAAACACCCTTATGTGTTTGAGCCAGAATTAATACATAGGAAAAATCTCTATGCAATGTGAGAATATATTATACCCTCCATAGTCACCACTCAAATAGTGATAGCTAATAGTCCCTTTCATTAAAACAGATTTTTGCATTTCTATAATTAAATTTCTGACAGAGCAATACTATTATAAATTCCAATTTTCTAAACAATTATTTCTAAAAAAAATTACTGTAGGCCAAAATGTGTCATATCTGATTTACAACCAAGATTTTTGCTTTTAAAATTTGAATGTTTTCAGTGGAGGAGGAGGATACAATTGACAGTTTTAGATGTTTTGCTGCTGTCATATAAAACTCAAAAATGGCTTTGATTAAAAAAATAAAACTTGACAAGCAATTAGTCCATAATATAGTCTAATAACTTTAGAGGGGAAAATGATAACTGCCAGGATAGTATTTTTTTTTTGTAAAAGCAACAACTGTACAGTTACTCATTTTCACAAGTTTTACTATGCATATCAAACATCTTTGGTTAACATACTGATTTTAAAAAATTGTTTCTTTTTGCATATGTGGAAACTGGACAGAGTGATTCTGAGAAGGTACAACACATTACTCTTGCACTGTATTTTTCTGTCTCTTGACTCAGAGATCAAGTCATGATCTGGGCATTGGTCACCTTACTTAATATCTGTATATGCATGCTGAGGTTTACTTGTGGAATGCACCATGTGACACTTTTAAACTGTTCATCTACGGTATATAAAAAAGTCAATTAAAAAAAACACAAATAGGTATTTATCTGCTGTTCCCCCAACACACGCCCTTGCTTAAGTGTCTTTAAAAGCTAATGGAGATGTATTTAGAGAATGTCTTATTAGGTAAAACTGCTATGAAAATTTAAGCATAAAATTAATGTTATAGTTGTTGTATAAGTAGACATGTTAGGAAAAGTGAAGTGAAAACTCTCGCATTCTTAATTAACGAAGGTTATAGTTTTATGGCTTTCCTTTAAATAATTTTGAAATGCATTAATACAGGATTATTAGTAATGCTGAATTTCCTTGCTGCTTGGTTTGCCTCACAACCTTAACACTATATGTAGATCGTTTTCATTTGACATTATGCTTTGTGATGGAAAACCTTTCCCAACTGCTCATTAGAAGCAAAATATTAGTTTAAAATTTAAACTGTTTGCTAAGTATAATTTTAAGTAGAAAAAATCTGGTTATAAATATAGAACTGAAGCTCTGTGATGTGGTTAACTGCACCTGCCACCCAACAGGATTTGCAGTACTACGGACAGACCTTAAAAAAAAAAAAAAAAATTACTTGACATAAGCAAAAATACGAGAAATTTATTTAATGGCACCATTTTTCTTCCCTTTTTAAAAAAAATCCAATTCACTGATATTTACATGTATAAAATTTAAGTACACACTTTTGTATTAGTATAATAGTTAATATTAAATACACAATTTTTAGGTCAGTCATCCTCAGGACTAAAAACATTCAAAAAATGAAAGGAATTTCATATCAACCCTTTTTTTCCCTAAAGCTGAATTAGTGAACACCTTATTCAGACAATCAACGTGTCTCTCTCATTCCTCAAAAACAAATACTAGAAACGGGGACCAAACCCCAGGGTCAGAAACAAGAAACTGCTACAATAGGATTTTCTTTGGTGCTCATCTTCCTGGTATATTTGTACATATGTTGACACATTTATTCTCAGTCACTCCCATGAGGTATTATCCCCATTCTATAAATGGGGCATGGAGGCTCAGAGTGATTAAGTGATTTCCCCAAGATCACAGAGCAGAGCTGGAAACAGAAATCAGATCTCCCAAGTCCCTGTTCCCTGCCTTAATCACAAACTGCTCAACAATAACACAAGATGGTACGGACCTTGAAAGTTCAGGCAGACACAGAACCATAGAGCAGCTACATTACATGATATTAGGTGCAAAAATATCCATTGGATTACCGTTAGTAACATCATCAGGAAAAAGTAATCGTTTCAAGGCTGCTTTATCCCTCCTGGGGAAGTACAGATAAAGGTAGAGCTATTAGCAGCACAGATCCTGAATGAATCATAATGCTAGGGAAAATGGCAGAGACACAGAGCAACACAGAGAGATACGGTGACCAGATGTCCCATTGTATAGGTACAGTCCCGATTTTTGGGTCTTTTTCTTATATAGACTCCTATTACCACCCCCCCCCCCCCGTCCTGATTTGCTGTCTGGTCACCCTACAAAGAGGACAGGCAGCATAATGCCCTGGGAACAATGGGGTTGGAGGCGGTGTTCTCCAGAGGACATTGGCCTGCACCGAGTCTCATGAACATGCTCTTAGCCCTTCTGCGCAGCTACACACTCTCCAATGACAGCAAAAGGGGGCAGCAACTTCACAAGTGTGAACTTGTTGAGTTTTTGAGGCATTATTTTTGCTGAGGGTTTTCCACAGGAGGAGATGATTTAACCCAATGACTCTCCTCAATACATCCTGAATGTAAGAAACACTCTGGCAATTCTTTACTCATAACTGAATCATCAGATATGTATTTAATAATTAGTTATCTAAATTAAATGTGCATATTAGAAATTAATACTTATGTGATATATAATGAATAATCATCTCTCAGCAACTTTTTAAAAATAATAAATTACATATTATCCCATTTATCCGTCCAAATGGCATGTCAGAATCTGGAGATGCTGCAGCAAACCTAATGACATGAATTAGATTTATAGATAGGGTTGATGTGAAATTTTAAAGGATTGAATTATTTACATAATTTTTAAAGGTCAAATTCTGCTCCCAGTTATACCCATATATATATATATACACACCATCTCCACTGGAGTTGCTCTGAATTTACACCTGTGTAATAGAGTGGAATTTCGTTCTAAATTTATAGAAATTCAAAATGATAGGACAATTAAATGATTGGGAGGACTTTATTTGAGATCAGGAAAACTATGATGACTCCTGACATTCAAATTATTTATTTTAATTATATATGCATTTGGCATTTTTTAAGAAAGGTACTATACTGAAGCTGCTTTAAATATATGGTAAATAAAGGTCTTATTTTCTAGAAAAAGCCTGGAGAAGAAGGATGCACAATCCAACTTATCTGAGACTAGTCCAAGTGAGAGATCCTACTGACTTCACTTGGACTAATCCAAGTATATAAATTTAAGCACGAACTTGGGGTCAGGTCGTCACTACAGATATATATTGGTATAACTATGTCGCTCAGTGGTGTGGATCAACCAAGTTATACCAACTTAACCCCCTGCCCGCCCCCCCCCCCCCCGTATCCCTTTGATATAGTACACAGTGCTATATCAAAAGGGAGAGCTTCTCCAGTCGATATAGCTACCGTTTCTCAGGAAGGTGGATTAACTACACCAATGGGACAAGCTTTCCCGTCAGCATAGCAGTGTCTTCTCTAAAATGCTACAGCTGCACCACTATACATGAAGACAAGCCCTAAATCTTTACAGGATCAGTGCCCAAATACTGCTAACTGTGTGTTCAGTTTTTTTCTGGGTGCACAACTTGAGACCCAAGGGTTTGATTTCAAGAAGTGCTGAGCACTCACAGCTGCACCCGAAATCAACAGAAGCTTTTTTTTAAAAAAAAAACATATATAAAGTGTAATACAATGTGACATACTCCCAAAAATCAGATCCTGGGTGTTTCAAATTGGGCACGCAAAATTAGTAGATACTTCTGACCAGACACTTTGTGCTTCAGGTCCCTATCTGTAAAATGAGGATACCACCACCACACCCCTAATTTCACAGGGATGTTGTGAAAATTACATCATTAATACTTATTGAATATCAGGGTTGGAAGGGACCTCAGGAAGTCATCTAATCCAACCCCCCGACAGATTTTTGCCCCAAATCTCTACCTGGCCCCCTCAAGGATTGAATTTACAACCCTCGGTTTAGCAGGCCAATGCTCAAACCACTGAGCTATCCCTCCCCCCAGAAATAACTATAGTGGAGAGCACCACAGGAAGGCCCAGGAGGAAATTAATAATTCTGTCTTTAGAGCAGAATTTGAATGTGGAAAAAAATAGTATTTGCTTAAGGAAATAAAGACTATCATAATGCACATGTGTAACCCCGTTACATATGCACAAGGGGGCCGAATTCAGTTCACACAGGCAACCTTACTTCTGGAATTTCCTACCTTTTCCGTGCTTGACTTTGTGGTCTTTATAGTGTTCGTTTAAGGTGTGGTGTGTTTTTTTTTGTTTTGTTGTTGTTGTTTTTTGCATGTAGTTTCCTAGTTTAAAAAAAAATGAAAAAAACAAATTCCATTATGTGACATCATACTGAAACCCACATGATTCATCAAGAGGGTTGGAACCTTGAGATCCACCATAAAGACCTTTGCCAATAACATAGTAACTGACTGCAATAGTAAGTTGTCATCCTGTGTATGGACCAGCATGAGGGAGAGGATGGGACACTCTGCCAGTCGGTTTCACAGATACTGCTGACAGCAAAGGAATAGTGAGACTTAGGAATGTTGGGTTCCATTCTATGTTCTAGAGGGAAGTGTATTCTAGTGGGCACAGACTCTTCTACACACTTTCCCCAACCATGACTCCTTCTGCCCCACTTCCTCTAACTTGTCCTTATCCCCATATCCTGTCTCTTCCCCACCTCAAATTCTCACCTAGCCTGTCCCCATCTTCACTCCTTACGCTTCTCATCCGTATCCCAGTCTTTTTGCTCAACTAGTCCTCACTTCTCCCCTCCTGATGACTAGTCCCAAGTCATTACCCCCACTGCCAGTGGGTTTCACAAATAGTTGCTGACAGAAGAGGGATGATGATACTCAGGAATCCTGGGTTCTATTCCAGGTTACAGAGGGGAGCATGTCTTAGTGGTAACAACCCTTTATGCCCCACCTCTAGCATGTACTCCTTTGCAGCCAGCTCTTATTTCCCCTCTCTGCCCGTTACCCATTCCAGCAGCCTGACTGTTCCGTTTCCTCCCACTTTCTCCACACCAGGTCTCTGATACTTCTCTATGCTTCTCAGTCCTTTGCATTTCAGCCAAGCAGATTCCTACTTCTCCTCCTTGTTGCCTGGGCACCAGGAACATGGAGAGCACAGAAGAGGCATATGTTAACAGCCATGTTCAAAGACGTAAATCTGGTTGGATTTTCATGGGGACAGGAAAAAGGCAGAAGCTACATACTAGTGAGACTCTTGCTGTCAAATGTCAAGTATTTTTTTCCTAGCCCTGTTCTTAGAAATGGATGAACCATTTGGCGGAACTTTTCCAAAAAAATCAGCCTGAGACAGATAGTCAGCATGGAAAATTTCTGTTCAAATGTTAAAGTTGGGCAAAGTTACAAATAACTGAAATAGCCATATAATGGGAAATGTTTGGCAACCTTATAATAGGCAGTTCTACCAACTTCTTGTATAATAATGATATTGCTATGTCATTTAAATTAAGAAAAAGATTTTAAAAATTTTTTATTTTGCTGAGGGTTATATTAGCTTGAGAGCAGTTACCTTATTCATGAATACCAAATATTGATTACAATTAAAAATTAAATATAAATATGTAAAATTACTTATTCTGATATTTCAATTAATTAGAAAAACTGCTTAACAGGGTAAGGCAAAAAACAGTATTTTGCTCATTTTGTCAAAATGTAATCTAACACATAGTTTCTTATCATACAGGGCAACCATGAAAACATGAGCACTGTATATTTATGTACTATCAAAATATAATAAAACTATCAAAAATTCTCTAATTTTAGCAGGCTAAATATGTTTGTTTTGGCTTTCCTGAGACTGCCTAGAAGTTATAAAGCATATTGTGCAATATACTGAGACATATAGATCAATTGCAATTAAGTGAAAGTCTGCATGAGACATATTTTGCTATAACATCCCTTAATTGAACTGTTTTGTTTATAAACTACATGAAGTTCATTTAATTGAATTTGTATTTATTTCCAAGAAGGAAAGGTGTAGGTAGATAAAGCATGCACAGTGTTTAATATGGTTTCACAAAATATAATTCTTTTTCTTTTTTTTTTTTTTTTGACTTTGTGGTTACATAAGACGAGCAGTCATAAATATTAGAGATCCATATCTTTAAATACCACTATATAGTCACATCTGTGGTTTACTCTCTTTAGATTGTATATTTTTTTTAAATCTAACTGTGAAACTTGTACCCTCTCATCCACTTGCCTTTGCCTATTTCTCCTATTTTAATCCCATAGCAAAATAATTTTTTGTCTGTTATATACAAACATAATTAAGAAAAAACATTTCCAACGTGAAACTTTTGAATTAATATTTTCAAAGATCAGCTGAAAAATATGTTGCTTTAAGACGAGAGCCTTATTTATATGAGTTTGTGGCTTAACTAAGGAGTATTCTTCTGCAACAAGCAAGGGCCGAGTTTGTATCTTAAATACCATAATCCAGTTTTCAACCCATGTAGACATCTGGAAGGCAACCAGTCAGTAAACTATATTATATTATATCCTTCTGACAGTCCAAAACCAATCTATAAGATTAATTACTTGTATCAAACACAAAAGAAAAATATGGAAGAAGGGTGGAGGGTCAGAAATATTTGCAATTTGCAAGACAGATTAAGAAAAGTAAACAGACTTCTATTTTTAAAAATATAACTAGCAGCTATTTTTTGGTTAAATACGAAGGTGGCATATGAGGAACAGACTGCTACATTTTTATGTGAGGCCATGAGCTAACTTCTTCTGGTTTACAAGCTGCTAGGAGTACGACCTCTAATTTGCTAGGAGACATGAAAACGGCACCTAGAAAAAATTATTTTTCAGTTTATTTGAAGACTTGCTCTCTGCACTTCTCTGACATTAGTTTGTATGGTAGCTATTCATAAGAGCTTTTCTGATTCTGATATAGTGGCCCCTCTCATATAATAAACTTCACTGCTCTAGAAGCCAAGATGTGTAGATAATCATGGTTAAAGCTGTGATTTAGCCTTTTTAAACAAAAGTAACATCTTAGTAGAAAATACCTGTGCTTGAAATAGAATTTAGATTAACGTTAAATGGCCCTGTTTTCAATCTCCTTATGTTTTAGCTCACCTTTCTCCCCTCACTCCCCCCTCCCCAATTAAACAACTGGACGTACCATACGGAAACTAGACTGAACATTTATCTAAACAGCTTGATTTGAATGCAGTTTAATTAAGAATCTTCTTGGTGAAAGAATTATCAGTGACTATACAAAACTATAATTTTAGCACCAGTTTATGCTGAGAGACTCATCCTTTTAATATTACTGGACTAGTCAGTTTTCTGTAGGTAGAAAATTATTCTTTATCCCATATCATATGCAGTAACTTCTCTCTCACATTCTGGGATTGAGAAAGAAGGGATAAAGCAGTATATTGGGTTTCCATCTAAAATAGTTTTGCACTTCCACATGAAAGCTTTAACATATTCTACGAAATAAGAAATATCAAATGAGAAACTAATTTTTATTCAGCTTTAAATTGAATACATTTTAATTTAATTATTTAGTTCTAACCTAAATTTCTATATTAGAAGAAAGTTAATCATGTGACATTTTAACAAATGCTCATTATAAAAACTTTTAGAAATAAGGCATCTCTAGTTTAGGGTTATAGTTTCCCTTCAAAATTCACACATAGCTACCATTCATTTTAATCATGTGTATGCACTGATGGTAGCAATGCCCCTTTTTGTTTTGATTAAAACTGGATAGTGAAAGTATTGGTGTAACTTCATAGCTAAAAATTCTTTTAAGTGTATTGCATGTGCTGTAGCAACTTCAGCAGTTAAGTTCAAAATGATTTCTAAAATATACACGTTTGGTTTTTCTAATAAAACAGAAGAAACATCTTTATAAACTTAACTACAACTGAAAAAATACTTTAAGTTGATGCATAAGAGAACATGTTTTTATTCCTTAGTCTTGTATTATGGGAAGGTTAAATACAGATTATCTCATTCAGTAACTCCCCACTTTACAGTAGTAGCAATTCATTCTAATTGCTTGGGTGGCAAACTCAGGAAAAAGTATTTTTCCTTTTCAGTGAATAATGTTTCATGTTAGGTTAAATGCAGGAAGTTACATGACCATTGGAATGTGATTGTCTGTAACTACAGTTAGTGCTTATTTATATGCATGCGTTTTGCAAAATATTATAATGTTAGCAACTCAGCATTACATTTTGAAAATCATTTTACATATAGCTAGTTAAAACTGGAAATATTTGCAATATAATCAGTGTAATTTTAAACCATGAATAATAATTTTTCACAGAATTTTTATTACCCAGTATGGAGTGGATTATAGTAAATGTAATTCACACATGCTGTTTCTTATTCAGAGGGAAATACAGAATAGGATGTGGAGAATTTCTAGCCAAATCTTCATTCAGATCCAAGATCCATGGACGCCACTGTAATTGAGACACATTCACAACCAGATAGCTGTAGACTTCATTTTTGTTTAAAATAATACCTCTTCTACATCAGTTCCAACTAAAACATTAAAGTTCTTAAACTTTTAGCAAACTGCCTTGAGCTGAATTTCTAGCAGATTACAGTTTCTTGTTTTAATTTAGCAGCATTTTGTTCATAAAAGGACATTGCTCAAAGCTATTTTTCACATCTACAAAATATAAAGTGCTTGCTCCTTTCAAAGTTGTATAAAATTATGTATAACTAATTACACTGTACTTTCAGAATTTCACTCGTTTGTTCAACTCTCTAGCATTTGATAATGGAAAACGAATTGTACATCACATACATTAATATGCAGAGTTTCCTATATAAGCCATCTGAGTTTATTATGGCACAGTCCTATGATTCCAATGATGCTTGTTCATAAATTACAGGATCTCAGATGTGTGAAATGGTGAATTAATAGTTTGAAAAACAGTTTTACTGATTTCAGATATAAAACAAGGTATGATTTAGTTCTAATAGGCTACATATCCTGCATGTTTGGTTTATAAAGAATCATCATAAATACTCATTTAAAAAAATATAACAGGTTTATGGACCTGATTCTGTAATTATTTCACACAGAATCAGGGTCTGTATTATGACCTCATCATGAGAGGACATAAGCATCCATAACTCCAACTGAAATCACTTTAGTAGCTTGATTTGTGATCTTAAAAACCCTGCAGAAAGGCTCAGTCAGGACAATTATTTTCCGTGGCCTTTTGTCAGCTTTGAATGCGAAACTGCGATTTGAAGATGCTTAAAGCAGATTCATATTTTTGAAATCACAATCAATTTTCTCTAGCTTGCTGCTCTCAAGGGAATTTGGGATTACATCTGTAAGCATTAAGGTTTATACTGTTTCCATGTTTTGTTTATAAAATAGTGTACTATATCACTTTTGACATGACAGTTTTTTTCATAAAATAAGTTTGAAGCAATATTTTGTCAGATACTAAAAGAAAGTTGTCCAGCACTGAATATCCAATTCTACCAGCTACAGAGTGCCTTCACAGTAACTGACTTCAAAAATGGGAGTTGAAAGTGATCGGCACCTCGCAAGATCAGGCCAACATGTATCATTCTATAGTAATATAGCCTAGTAATCAGACATAGAATAGCTGTGAATGATTGACACTACATATTTTTGAAGAAACAAAACTTATTAATTTTACTCATTCAGAAACGTACAAAAGTAAATAACTTTGGTCACATATAGCATATAAATGTTAATAATTAACATTTAAAAGTTTAGCAGAATTAATTTAGTAATAAATAGGGAAAGCGATATCTATCTTCATGAATAGGAGGCCTGATAACTCATGACTGGTGCAGAGTTTACAAGGTGTCTCCTTATGATAAAAGCCCTACAGAAGACTTAATGTAGATTGTTTCTTATGTATTATTTTCTCCCAAATATTTTGCTTTACTTTGTACAATAAATAAATAAATAAGTATAGAATTTATGCTTTTAGAATATTTCTCTAACATTAAATATATTCAGCAGTAGCCATTACTATGCTCTGATCTTTGTAGCTATGATCCAAGCACATTAGAATTCAATTTACTAGTTCAACTACATAGGATACACACTGAGATGAGTGAAATGTAGGCGACTCACCATAAACCTTAGTAGGGAATTCCAAAGCAGTGAAGATGGAGTAAATTATGAACAAGTTAAACAAAAAACTACTACAACAAAAATGCAAAAAATATAGCCCAGAAGCTGTAGGCAACTGTGGTGTAATTTCTTCATGATATTTAAGAGACCCATCCAAAATAAGCATGCTTCCATTTCTGGAGCACAAATGGCGCTCTAAAATGCAGCATTACTGAAAAACGTGAGTTTAGAACATTTTCAATGTAGACAAAATATTTTCACAAAGTTTTAAGTTTCAGCTATCTCTCCTGATTTTTCTAAAGTATTACATATATTTACAAAAATGCTAAAACAACCAACGGTCATATTCACAGTTGAATACATTAAAAAAAAAAGTAGGCCTTCAATTATACTTGTATTAGAGTAAAAAACTGTTGCTAACAATAAAATTAAATAATTTTTCACTTTTCCCTTACTGAACTAATACCAAGACAGATTTGCAGTTGATATATGGCCAAAATTTACTACTGGTATACAGTTCTAATTCCTAAAATATCGTTGATATCTGTAGTTATTATGCTCCAATCCTGAAATATTTTTAGGACAAAGTCTATATTAAACTCATTTTGAATAAAATATGCAAAACTAAATAGCATTTCTGAACAAAATATATGTATTCACACTTTGCTAAATGAATAGAAGCAAAGCATAAAACATTCTTTTAAAAATAGAAATGTCTTCTTTCACACCTTTACAAGAGACAAGCTATAAATATTTACAGATATATTAAAATAGCTAAAATAAATATATTTAAAGTTATTTTAATCTTTGATCAGCAATTTTACAAGTCAGACTAAATGACAGTATCACATGACAAGCAACTTCAATATTGATTTGAAATAGCCATTTTCAAGGAACAGTTGAAATAACAAGTATGTACTACTAGAAATGGCAAAAAAAGTGTCAATGGAAATTCAGTCACCACACACTCCTCATTTTCCAAAATCAATATACTAAAGAGAAGGTCTCACCTTAAATACTCACATTCAAAATTTATATTAACAGCAAAGAAATCTATCCATATTAAATTTCTGTATTTGTTAAATATGTTTTGCTTTCTTGGCACTGTGTTGCCCAGGCAGGAAAATTATACTGGTGATCACTCAGTATTTTAATTTATGATGCCACAGTTCAATTCATAGCAAATAAGATTCCACATATGCAGCACTAAATCAAAACCCGTACATGCTATGTTTAAAAAAATCCCAAGATCAGTACAAAAACAATTAAAAGAAAAAGAAACATTTGCACAAGAAACTAAAAAAATCATATGCAAAAAATGCACGGTATAAAAATTTATGCTGACAAATTATTAAGTAAGGCATCCTGAACTATGACACAGGATGCCCGTGCAGGGCTGAGTTGAAGAATAACATAACAACCTTTGAGAGGGGCCATTACATTACAGTTCATAAAATATTGTACTTAAACATTTGTTTATTCTGTAAGGTTTCAGAGTAACAGCCGTGTTAGTCTGTATCCGCAAAAAGAAGAACAGGAGTACTTGTGGCACCTTAGATTTGTTAGTCTCTAAGGTGCCACAAGTACTCCTGTTCTTCTTTATTCTGTAAGTATTCTTCATAGGCCTTGGCTACACTTACCAGCTAGTTCGACGGCTGGAAATCGAAGTTCTGGGTTCGACTTATCGCGTCTAGTCTGGACGCGATAAGTCGAACCCGGAAGTGCTTGCCGTCGACTGCGGTACTCCAGCTCGGCGAGAGGAGTACCGCGGAGTCGACGGGGGAGCCTGCCTGCCGCGTGTGGACCAAGGTAAGTTCGAACTAAGGTACTTCGACTTCAGCTACGTTATTCACGTAGCTGAAGTTGCGTACCTTAGTTCGAATTGGGGGGGGTAGTGTAGACCAAGCCTTGGACTTCTGTGCCATTTTTGCTCACTAAATGTTATCAGTCCTTGTCTATATTATCTGTTCTGCACTGATAATTTGATACTGTATTAAAGCCATACTGTAGGGCTTAATCCTAAAATACACTGAGTGCCTCCAACCCTTATTGACTTCAGCTCTATAAAAACTTGACAAAATACTTCTACTGAATTCAACAGCATTTGATAGTACGCAACATCTCTTAGGCCACTAGTGCAGATTCTGTGAAATCACAAGCAATACCTGTGTCAACAGACTGCAGACTTGGGAGACTGGACGTTCTTGTTTTGCTGTCATAGCAGATAAGTACTGAGAATCACTATTAAGATAAAATGTTTTTGGACAGATTTTCTAGCTGTAAACTCTAATGCCTCCTATCGTCCCTAGTTTGAAAGTCCTCCTTTGGGAGATGGACTGGATGACTTTTTTTTAAAATTATTATTATTGTATTGTAGTAACACTTGGGCCTCATTGCGCTAGGCACTGTATGGACATGTAAGAACAAAGAGACAATCCCTCCCACCCCCCAAAAAAAGTTTACAATTTAAATATATGAGAGGCAACAGTGGACAAAAAAATGGGGAACACTAGGTAGCGGTGAGACTTTTACAGTTAATATAACAAGTAATGATTATCATACACCCGGTGCCTAGCCACTGTCAAGTGTTTTGTAGGTATCATAACAAATGTTCATTTTAGGTCTTTGCTATCTCAAGCTTCTGTGGTTCTTTATATTAGAAGTTTCTCTTTTTAAAATGTGAGTATCAATTGTCTGCCCCCCAAATCTCTGGAAATTAAATAATATTTAAAAATACTACACAATTGGTGATCAGTTTCAACAGTGGAAAACGCTCATCTTCACCTTAACTGTATTTTGATAATATAGTGGAGAAGAATGCTATAAAGAATCTGGTACAATTAATTTATCCTATCTGCTCTCCATAAACCCGAATACAAGAGACAAGAAAATTAAAGATAAGAACAAATGTACTGTGCCACATGCAGCTTTTTCCATAATTTGCTATTTAATATATCCCGTTTTCTAGTTTTTACAAACTCTGGCCAGGATAGAATCCTGATCAAACTGTACCTCACACTGGGAAGAAGGCTAACTACAAATGTAAAGGCCTCTCAAACCAGGATTTCAGCCAACTGTTTCATTTCTACATTTTAAGGCTTATCCTGGCTACTCTTCAATGCACAGTTTAAAGGGAATTTAACAAAAAATCTCTCTGGTGCACACAATACCAAATTCTACATTTTTCACTTCACCATTGTATACAATTAGGATTTTATAGCATAGAAGAACCATGCTTTCACATGTTCCAAAACATATAGATGGCCATGATCCATCACATAGACCCATGTTTAATGGCATGGCAGTCTCATGTCCCTCCAATGCTGGCACACCATGTAAACTGCCAGATTGAAAATATTTCTCTCTCATTATCATACAGTTACTCAGTATTCTTCTCTTAGGTAAGAAAGTGAAAACATCAGCTCAACCTTAAACACATTTAGATTAATAGATTTTATGGACAGAAGGAACCATTACAATAATCTAGTCCAGGGGTAGGAAACCTGCGGCACGCGAGCTGATTTTCAGTGGCACACACTGCCCGGGTCCTGGCCACCAGTCTGGGGGGCTCTGCATTTTAATTTAATTTTAAATGAAGCTTCTTAAACATTTTAAAAACTTTATTTACTTTACATACAAGAGTTTAGTTACATATTACAGATTTATAGAAAGAGACCTTCTAAAAATGTTAAAATGTATTACTGGCACGTGAAACCTTAAATTAGAGTGAATAAATGAAGACTCGGCACAACACTTCTGAAAGGTTGCCGACCCCTGATCTAGTCTGACGACCTGCCCAACACAGGCCATAACATTTCCCTCAGTAATTCCTAGACTGAGCTTAAGAATTCCTGGCTGAATCTGTGTTCTAAAACCAAACTCCTAATTTTTCCCTCTAAACCCTGATTTTGGCATCAGTTCTCCACCTGTCTTGTAAACGCCACTCTTATTCCCATTACTCAGATCTGTCTGTATGTCTCTCTCAGGAACTCCTAATGTGTTTATCACCATGAAATCTAAGGTCTATAGCCTTTGGCCCATTTTTGATTCCTCTTTCCCCATTACCTTCCAACAGGAAATGGTAAGAAGCTGGACATCAGTTGCTTTTCCAAAATCCATCTGTTTTTCTCTATCCCTCCTGCCAAAACCCTGGACCATTTATCTCTCACTTTAACAACCATAAACTCCTTTTCCTCTGTGAGCCTGCTTCTCACCTCAAACTCTTCCAGTCCTATGAAACAGTCTGCTCTTATACCCATCTTCATATCCCATCACTCCATGTGTCAACCCATCTATGGACCTCTTCACTGGCTTCCCCTCACCTTCCAAGTCAAATTTGAATAGCTTGTATTTATCTTCAAGGTTCTGCATAACTCTACTTTTGCTTAAATTTCTGTTATCATTTCCTCCTATTCTCCACTTCCTGCTTTCCCTCTGCACAAGCCGCTCCCATAAGCGCTCCCTTTTGTATCTTTCTCCCATTCTTATCTTGCCATTTTCTTTTATGAAACCTCTTACATTTAGAAAAAAATCGCTGTTGGCTCCAGTTAACCACTTCTCCTTTAATAATTCTTTTGTGAGATCTTTCACAGATGATCCAGCAATATTACTATTTAAATATATTAATTAAAATCTATCACAATATACACAAGCTGCTCTTCATGGAAAAATTGTACTCTCCATGAGCAGTATCATTATCTCTCTTCCTCTACTAGTTGGTTATTTTGTTGTCTAATTGATTTAATTTACATGGTAAACACCTCAAAATAGGGGCCAGGCCTTACACTCTTCCGTAAATGCCATGCACATCAATGGTACAATACAAAAAGTACAATGAAATCATTGGTTCTCTGTGGCTTATCACAATAGAAAATGTAAGTGAGAACTGAGAACCCAGTTTTGACTGCAGTCACTGAACTGGCAAGCAGGGTTCTGCTTTTAATAAACAGAACAATAACAATGTCTTCAATTTTCACAACACTTGCGGATTAAATTTTTGCCTGCAAGAAACCCAGGGTCCACCCTCACTCATCTATATGGCATTCTTTCTTGATGGAAATTCATACACCAATTTTCAGTTCAATGTAAATTAAAATAGACCATTTATAAAATCACAACAAAATAAATTAAATTAAAAATAGAAATGCTATGAGTAGGGGCCTACCAAATTCATGGCCATGAAAAATGCATTACAGACCATGAAATCACATCTCCCCCATGAAATCTAACTGTTGCGGGGGGGGAGGAAGGGGAGGCAGGGCTGGGGATGCCCCAGCCAGGGGCTCTTACCATGCATCAGGCTCCAGCTGCTAGTCCCGGCGGGGCTGGGAAGGGATAGGACTTCCTCTTTCCCTGCACAGCTGCTCTTGGGGTGGGAAGATCAGACCCACCTCCAGGTATCTCCCCCGGCTGCAGCAAGCTCCTTGGCTGCTGCCTTCAGAGGCCAGCTCTGAAGGTAGTGCAGAAGCAAGGGTAGTAATCCCCCATAGTCCCCTACAACAGTTTTGTCACGTTCCATGCCCCCCCAACAGTTCTGCAACACCCCACCCTGTAACCCCCTTTTGGGTCAGGATCCCCACGGTTACAACACCATGAAATTTCAGGTGAAAACACCTGAAACCATGAAATTGACTAATTTTAAAATCCTACGACTGAGAAATTGGCCATAATGGACTGTGAATTTGGTAGGGCCGTAGGTATAAGACAAGATGGCTCAGTGGAGATGTGATGAGAAAGTGGGCCTTTCACCTTCTGGTTTCCATTTCAAATCAACCCTTGGTTGATAATGACTTAGGAGGTGCATATAATATCAGAACAATCCCCCAAACTGGCACCGACAAAGATAGTTTTTTGAGAAGCCAAATAGCTATACTTTGTTCCTACGTAGGACTTTCATCCACAGATCTTATGGGCTTTTCAAATAAAGTATTATCACCATTTTACAGATGGGGAAACAGAGTCACAGTGCAAAAATGTGACTTGCACAAAGTCACACCTCAAGTCAGGAGCGGTGCCAGGAACAGAAAAAGAGATCTCCTTACTTCTGTCCAATGGATTACCCTATTGCAAGTGCTGCTCCGATTCACACACAGAAGCAGATCAGGGATGAGGCACATTAGCAAGGTAGCACTTGAAAAGCTTTCTCCACCACTATTTCACTCTCCAGGGCTTTCAACCCAGTATCTTTTACCATTAGTAAATTTAAGACCTAAAATATACATAGGATAAAGACACTACCCTGAACTTATGACACTAGTGAGTGTCTGTACAATTTTTCATGGGACCTACATTTTGAAAACAGAAGGGAAAAAAATAGCTAAGCTAGAGATTCTGCAGAAAAGAGAGAAATGGACAAGATTCTGAAATATGGTGTTAGAAACAATAGTTATTCCAAAATATCTAACATTTATTTAAATTAACATAATTTGTTAAATCTTGCTGCCTACATAATAAAATCTAGCAAGGACTGTCAACAGCACACGGTCAGAGAACTTTATAAACCTGAAAAATGTCAATATAATGAGAGCAATTAACGGCAGGAAGAGATTTTAAACAATAAAGCTATGTATAAATGAGCAAGCATGGCTCACTGCTACAGTATCAAGCTATTCAATGACCACCCAAGTACAGAGAAATTGAAAAGCAAGTAATGTGCTTCCTACAACAATCTCAAAAAACTCTCTGACCACACACAGGCTGTGTGGCAAAGAGAGAAAATATTAAGGAAAATAGCCTAACAATTTAAAGAGCAGTATATAAATGTGAGTGTTTTGAAAAAGAACCATTTCCTGACCAATAGCATTCAGGAAGGTTTTATTTTAAAAGTTTCAGGCACAAAGACTGGTAGAATGACAGTTACATGGAGAAAATCCACCTCTCTCTGTATTTTAAGAACAATTCACAAAAATAAATTAATTTTGATCATTAAAATCATTTACATTCTCAATCCCAATAATCCACCTACACATGTATAAAATACTCCACATGTAAGCATTTGAACCAAATGTCATACAAATTAGAACAAACGTTTCCTGAAATTATTCTGTCATACCTGGAAAAATGCATTATTTTACAGTATTTTAAAAAATGTATTTATTGAAACCAAAAGGAAGTTGGCTTTCCTCAAAGTAGCATCTAAAATATTATTTATTATTCACATTACTATAACACCTAGAGCCCTAATGAAAATAAAGGCCCCGTTTTGCTAGGTACTATAGAATCAAGAGAAAAAAAACTCTTGGGATGGGAGATAAGGAAACAAAGCATGTATTTTTTGAATAATGAGCAGTAGTGACAGCTCACAACCTGCCTAACCATTGCCAGCTAGCAGTATTCTGTAGACATCACAGCAAAGATGAGTATTAAGAAGGGATATCAAAGAGTATAAGAATTCTACTTATAAATATCCTCTTCATTGCTTTTCTGCTGCTTTCTTCCACTCTATTATATTGCATCCTTTTTCCTTGGAACATCAGTCTACTTCAACACATACTCTTGCTCTCCTCCTACTAGATTTCCTATATTGGTGTCCTCAAACAATCTTTCTACCTTCTGTTTTAGTTTTCTCTTCTCTGTGTTGGACAACCATCTCTTAATGGAAAGGACTTGGTATTATCCTTTGTTTCTAAATCATTTTTTACAGTTAGAGTGCTATGTATGTTTTTTTGATAATATCCATATAGAAAGAACTACGGTAATTGTTAATATGAAGAAGTATGTTGCATATATTTGACAAAGATACACAAAATATAAAACTATCTGTATACACATTCACAATTTTTTTTAGTATATATTATGTATAATATATATATATGTATGCTTTTATTACATTAAATCCACTATGGTGGCTCTTTCTTATTTAGACATTAAATACTCCCATAATGTCATAAATGTTCATGGGACTTTTCTATTACACATACACAGGCACGCACACACATGCAGAACAGTATTTATTTCCATAAGTACCATCTGGCTACATACACTTACTGTAATAACCTTGTATTAACTATACTAAACTATGGTTTGTGGAAACTTTTTTTAAACTTTGAAAAAGCACGTGCAAAGTAAAAGGATTTTAAAAAATGGATATTTCTAGTTTATAATATTTCCTCTATTATCCTGAAATGCATCATACTATTTGACAGCATACAGAAAAGAATGCCATTAACACCAGTAGTAAAATTCTACCACTGTCCCTTATACTCCATTTCCTGTGTTATGCTATAGTTCACAGAGGCCATGCAAAGATGCTCCCTTTCTTTCAAAGAGTACTGTATGTTCACAGGCACTCAAAGATTTAGTCAAGTTGCAGTGAAATGGCCCTTAATTTATTGTAGGGGAAAATGCCATTAACACATAAATCAAACTTTGGAAATTTGACAATCAAGAAAAAAGTTCCCAAATTTTGCAGAAGTAGTTAAAATACTTAATGTGTAAGTACAGAACACTGTGTGTACCCCAACCCCAATTTCCCTCATAACAATGTCTGACAAAAAGGAATGCTTCAGAATTCATCCCTCTGCTTATAATAATCTCTAACCCATCTGAAGTAAAGTTTGTTTCATTGGCTACAGACAGCTGTCTCTCAAGACAAGTCAGCATTAGTTTTCACACAAACCTATTGCCATACACATTACCATACATACACATTTCCAGATGAAAATTAAAAAAACAAAAAAAACAAAAAAAAACACAGCCCCTTTTCTGAGCAGATAAACAAGAATCATATGGGTTTTTTTTTTTAAATTCTGAAGTAACAATATGGAAATATATTTTTAAAGTAGTATAGAATTATGTTACGTAGCTCATTACTATTCCTACATTAGATCATTGAAATGTGATTCTTGCTTAAATTACGTATCTAATAAGAAAATTTCTCTTTCTGAATTGGCCAATGAAATTTTTCCTCTTATAAAATCTTCTCAATGTCACATACTTTTTCTATTACACAAAATTGCATGTTCAAGAAACCAACATTAACACAGAAATAATTTAAAAGAATGTTCCATGCCTTAAGGAGACATCTTTATGTTTAAGCAAAATCTCACATTTATTTCAAATTTATTGAAATTCATCACATACAGTATTTGATCAGAGACACTAATTTCCATTAATGATTGACCAGTGTTGTCAACTCTTAACATCTAAAGGGGGAAAAAACCTATGATTTACTATTATCCATTTAAAATAAATTCCAGCTTTGAAACATGAAACAGCATCATGAAAATAAACATAGCAATCTTTATAATCTCAATTTAGAGAAAAGAGCACAACACTCAAAAGATCTTACAGGGTGGTTTCCATATATCCTGATGGAGATTATTTTCAGGTTAGTTAAAACTTTATTTAATGCCAAACTTACAAGGACCGGGAAAATGTAAATAATTAAAACTTAGCAACGGCTTTCAGAATAATGATCCGAGTGTGGAAATTCCAGATAAACCTGTAAATACCAGCATGCTGATATGTATAAAAAATAATGGTCTCTAACAGCCAATACCAAAAGAATGGAAAAATTTAATCAAGCAATGCTAAATACAGCATCCTGAGTTAACAAAACAGATTTTACATAACTTTCACAAGAAAACATTCAAAATAATGAATTCAGATTTTTAAAAACTGTCAATTAAAAAAAGGCTTAAGTATTTTTTTTACTTGGCGCATATTTAAAAGTTCCATGTATAATAAATTCATGTTTCCCAATTATGTGTTTTAGTACATTTTATTTTCCTTATACCACAAATGTAAACAAGTATTTAAATATTAATGTTGAGCATACAAACCATTCACCTAAGAATCGCATCTCCAAAGAAGGGCATCTTTTTCTATTTTATATATTATAGAGATTATTTAACCTCCCTCTGAAATGCTGGCAGCCTTTATGAAAGATAATGATTAGATGGATAACTGAAGCACAGGAGTATGGAGAAGAGGGAGTGAAGATTTTCACTAAGAACACCAAGACAAACCTCAAGTATTACAAAAAGTGCCACAAGAACTTTAATACCTACACAGATCAGACAGGGCCTTGGTTTTCACAGAAGATTCCAAAACTCCTCAAGACTTTTGGGAAAAAGCTTGAAACTTAATACTGGAAAGACTGAAGGTCTGAGCTGACCCTACCAATATATAAATCAGTATTTCAAACCCATTACATCTAGACTTAGAAGGATTAGACTTTTAACTGATAAAAGTTGGTAACCATCTACTGCACCATACACACAGAAACCAAAAAAAAATATGTTCATTGATAATAATCAAAGTTTACAGATAAGCAAAGAAAAATGCTGCTTGAGAATTTAAGAGTCAAAATCCACTGCGTTATACTTTTGAATTAGGCTAGTTACAAATGGACTAGCAAATGAATAGTATAATCAGATATGGTTTGTTTTTAGTGATATTTACTTTGGATATTTTGGAATGTGATGTTGACAATTCGTGTTTTAACAGTTTATAAAGCATTAACTTTCTGAATTTCAGCATCCACTGAATAACTTTCTGAGCCCATTCAATTTCCCACAACAGTAAAAATTTAAATTGATAAAAAATGCTTAAAAATCAACAAAGACATTATCAGTCAAATTATAAAAATATAAATTTGAATTCTGCCAACCCTAATTATATCTTATGTCACTGTGGTCCAAATCCTACAAGATGCTGAATACCTCCTGTAAACTGATGACAGCCCTCAGTTCCCTCTGCAGTCAAGGTGCTGAACACCTTCAGCTTTCCCTGCATGAGCAGGTCTAAGACATCCTTGTTTAGCTATCAAATAGTTTGGTGCCTTTTCATAGAAGTATTAAAAGGAAACTATTTCCATCTGTAGATTTAATATAAGGATTATTGCTTTATCCCTTTCACAGTTGTTTTCGGTGGTTATTTTTTCCAGCACCCAAAGTGTGCTAGGCACCTCAGAGCACAAGTAGGAAGTCATGGTCTATTTTCATGAAAAGTGCAGAATCCAACTGCAGATATGATGCCACAAAGAGTTAATAGAACTGAAAGGAGGTGTGATGGTAAAAGGACAAATTACAGAAATATGATTATGGAGTTACTCAAATACTTGCATGCAGCATAGAGTAGCTAATAATAGCTAATATTTTTGGAAGAATAAATAGAATAATATATATTCTATTTCATTCATTTACATTTATACTACATCCCCAAACACTACATTAGACAATAATGCAATTAAAGTTTGTATCATAATGCATATGCACAAGATAGTTGAATTAAGGTTGCACATGTAACCTTAATTCTGGCATTTCTTAAATTTTGAGTGCTTGACTTTGTAACGTTAAAATTCTTTAGAGACAGTTTTTTTAAATGTCGTTTTCCACTTTTTAAAATAATGCAATAAGAAATGGTTACTCACCCTGTGCAGTAACTGTAGTTCTTAGAAATGTGTCCCCCTACGGGTGCTTCATTCTAGGTGCGCTTGTGCTCCCTGCACCTTCAATTGGAGATTTTTTAGAGCAGTATCCATTTGACCTGTGCAAGTATGTTACTCAGTCTCGTGCCCTGTGCTGTTGTTGTATAGTACTGCATGGATGAACTGCCCTCAGTTCCTTCTTGATCATGAACCCCCAAAACAGACAACTCCAAAGCAGAAGGGAAGGAAGATGGGTAGTGGAGGAACCATAAGGACCACAGTTCAAGGAGCTACAGTTACTGCACAGGGTGAGTAACCATTTCTTCTTCAAGTAGTGTCCCTATAGGTACTTCACTCTAGGTTACTATTGAGCAATTCCCTCTGAGGAGGAGGGGGCTTTGGACGCTAGTCTAAAAAGGAAGACAGTACAGCAGAGCCAAATATGGTATATGAAACAGAGTCATGAGTTATTGCATACTGCTCCGCAAATGTAAGCATAGAAGCCCAAGTTGCGGTTTTACATACTTCAAAAATGGAAATGTTTATGAGAAAGGCTGTAGAGGTGTAAATGGACCACAGACTGAGTATGTATGTTTGAAGGTGCTTGAATATTACAAGATTCACAACAAGAACTAATGCAGTTGCATATCTGCTTGAAAGTCTTTGCATACAGATTGCAGATCCTTTTGTTCTATCTGCGATCAATACATATAATTTAGGAAACTTTCTGAAGAGCTTAGTCCTACCAAGATAGAAGGTCAAGGATCTCCTGACATCAAGGGTTTGCCTAGATGAGGTTTAGGGTAGAAGATAGACAAGTGAATGGGTTGGTTAATATGGAACTTCTCAAACTTTTACCAAAATATTCATCTGTGTGGTCATAATGTGACCATATCCTTGAAAATGCTGTGAAAAGGGGGTTTGGCATAAGGGCCTCTATTTTCCCAACACATTGCACCAAGGTGATGGCTATCAGCAATACTGTTTTCACTGATAAATGGAGGAATGAGCAGGTAGCCATCAATTCCAACTGTGATCTTGTAAGGCACTTAAGACCCAGCCTGAGGTCTCAAACCGGAGTAGACTGCTTGATGGGTGGAAAGAGATTTCTGAGCCCCCTGAGAAACCTCATGGTTGCTGGATGTGCAAAAATGGAATAACCTTCTATCTGAGAATGGTTCATAAACAGGGAAGAATTAGCAGGGGAAGCAAAAGTGGATGGGAACCTGGGAGGCAGTGACCATGAGATGGCCAAGTTCAGGATCCTTACACAAGGAAGAAAGGAGAGCAGCAGAATACGGACCCTGGACTTCAGAGAAGCAGACTTTGACTCCCTCAGGGAACGGATGGGCAGGATCCCCAGGGAGAATAACATGAGGGGGAAAGGAGTCCAGGAGAGTTGGCTGTATTTTAAAGAATCCTTATTGAGGTTGCAGGAACAAACCATCCTGATGTGTAGAAAGAATAGTAAATATGGCAGGTGACCAGCTTAGCTTAACACTGAAATCCTTGCTGATCTTAAACACAAAAAAGAAGCTTACAAGAAGTGCAAGCTTGGACAAATGACCAGGGAGGAATATAAAAATATTGCTCAGGCATGCAGCAGTGAAATCAGGAAGACCAAATCACACTTGGAGTTGCAGCTAGCAAGAGATGGTAAGAGTAACAAGAAGGGTTTCTTCAGGTATGTTAACAACAAGAAGAAAGCCAAGGAAAGTGTGGGCCCCTTACTGAATGAGGGAGGCAACGTAGTGACAGAGGATGTGGAAAAAGCTAATGTACTCAATGCTTTTTTTGCCTCTGTCTTCACAAACAAGGTCAGCTCCCAGACTACTGCACTGGGCAGCACAGCATGGGGAGGAGGTGACCAGCCCTCTGTGGAGAAAGAAGTGGTCCGGGACTATTTAGAAAACCTGGACGAGCACAAGTCCATGGGGCCGGATGTACTGCATCTGAGGGTGCTAAAGGAGTTGGCAGATGTGATTGCAGAGCCACTGGCCATTATCTTTGAAAACTCACGGCGATCGGTGGAGGTCCTGGATGACTGGAAAAAGGCTAATGTAGTGCCCATCTTTTCAAAAGGGAAGGAGGAGGATCCGGGGAACTACAAGTCAGTCAGCCTTATCTCAGTCCCTGGAAATATCATGGAGCAGGTCCTCAAGGAATCAATTCTGAAGCACTTAGAGGAGAGGAAAGTGATCAGGAACAGTCAGCATGGATTCACCAAGGGCAAGTCATGCCTGACTAACATAATTGCCTTCTATGATGAGATAACTGGCTCTTTGGATGAGGGGAAAGCAGTGGACATGTTATTCCTTGACTTTAGCAAAGCTTTTGATATGGTGTCCCACATTATTCTTGCCAGCAAGTTAAAGAAGTATGGGCTGGATGAGTGGATTGTAAGGTGGATAGAAAGCTGGCTAGATCATTGGGCTCAATGGGTAGTGATCAATGGCTCCATGTCTAGTTGGCATCCGCTATCAAGCAGAGTGCCCCAAGGGTCGGTCCTGGGGCCGGATTTGTTCAATATCTTCATTAATGATCTGGAGGATGGCGTGGACTGCACCCTCAGCAAGTTTGCAGAGGACACTAAACTGGGAGGAGTGGTAGATACGCTGGAGGGTAGGGATAGGATACAGAAGTATCAAGACAAATTAGAGGATTGGGCCAAAAGAAATCTGATGAGGTTCAACAAGGACAAGTGCAGAGTCCTGCACTTAGGATGGAAGAATCCCATGCACTGCTACAGACTAGGGACTGAGTGGCTAGGCAGCAGTTCTGCAGGAAAGGACCTAGGGGTTACTGTGGATGAGAAGCTGGATATGAGTCAACAGTGTGCCTTGTTGCCAAGAAGGCTAACGGCATTTTAGTCTGTATAAGTAGGGGCATTGCCAGCAGATCGAGGGACGTGATCATTCCCCTCTATTTGACACTAGTGAGGCCTCATCTGGAGTACTGTGTCCAGTTTTGGGCCCCACACTACAAGAAGGATGTGGAAAAATTGGAAAGAGTCCAGCAGAGGGCAACAAAAATGATTAGGAGGCTGGAGTACATGACTTATGAGGAGAGGCTGAGGGAACTGGGATTGTTTAGTCTGCAGAAGAGAAGAATGAGGGGGGATTTGATAGCTGCTTTCAACTACCTGAAAGGGGGTTCCAAAGAGGATGGATCTAAACTGTTCTCAGTGGTAGCAGATGACAGAACAAGGAGCAATGGTCTCAAGTTGCAGTGGGGAAGGTTTAGGTTGGATATTAGGAAACACTTTTTGACTAGGAGGGTGGTGAAGCACTGGAATGGGTTACCTAGGGAGGTGGTGGGATCTCCTTCCTTAGAGGTTTTTAAAAGGTCAGGCTTGACAAAGCCTTGGCTGGGATGATTTAGTTGGGGATTGGTCCTGCTTTGAGCAGGGGGTTGGACTAGATGACCTCTTGAGATCCCTTCCAACCCTGATATTCTATGATTCTATGGTACATAGGAACTAGATCTATAACACCCAAAAGCAGGGGAGAGTCTATTTCTTGACAAAGCAAGTTCTCATGAGCAGGTCCCCTGAAAAGGGGATTAGTTGGTGGAAGAGAAGTAAGTGGATGGAATACCCGGTGGAGATGATCTCTAAAACCCACTTGTCTCCCAAGATAGACTCCCAAGCCTGCCTGAAGTGGTAAAGGTGGTTGCTGAAGGGAGGAAGGCACCTGTATTGGTGCAGCTGGTAAGGGTGGGGATGATAACTCAGGGCCTCAACCACTCCATCAAAATTACAGCTTGGAGGTAGAAGGCTGTGAGATCGAAGGCTGCAAGGAGGGTGGTTTCTTTCCTGGAAACTCGGTCTTTTATGTTGAAGTTCATACAATCACTGGGAAGTTGGGAAGTGGGCAGGATGGGATCTCTGAGCCAAGTGGGATTTGCTAAAATATCTCTTGTGGGGAAGGTGTATAAAAAGAATGTAAAGTAGCCCAGGAGTCCTTTAAAGTGCACAAAGATTCGTCCGTAGTGTCAACAAAAAGCTTGGAACCATCAAAAGGGAGGTGCAAGACTCTTCTACCCACCTTGTAGTTCATTAAGCTCTGGTCACAGGAAAGGTCGAATGGCTCCAGCACCACTCTGACATTCCAGCAGAATCCTATCCACTAAACCTAAAGAGAGTGGGCAAGATTTCTGATCTTGACCAGAAGCCAACACTGCTAAACAGCAGTTGCTGCTGGCAGGAGTCCCCAGGGAACATGACTATTCATTTGTTAATTACCTTGTAATAAGCCTAATTCAAAAGTCTAAATCAGTGGATTTTGACTCTAAAAAGTTCCCACCAGCATTTTTTTTTACTTTGCTTATCTGTAAATTTCTACAAATATTGTGTGACAGGGTTCCTTGGGTGCAACCTGAACTGTGGGACTGCTGAGTACTCCGTTCCACCAATCTAAGGTATCCCTCACACTGAGATGCTGTTGGCAAGCTACAAACCTCTGATAGGTAGTATACTTACACAGACATCCATAGGCAGGGACACACCCAACTGAGTTACATGAATGCTTCTCCCAGCCACTCAAACTAATAATAGGGCAGCTCCAGCCAATTCTCCCCAGCCTTGCACCCCAGAATTGTACTATCTTCCTCTGGCCAGAAGCCTGACCACTGTAAATTCATTATTCAGTCCACCCCTCCCTCTATGTGGAGAGGAGACAAAGTAGCCTTCGTAAACTGAGCTGAGATTTCCCAAGCACTTCAACCAAAACACAGTTTTAGGTAAAATATAAAACAGATGTATTAACTAGAGATAGATTTTAAGTGATTATAAGTAGCAAGCATAGAGATCAAAGTTGGTTACCTAAGAAATAAAATAAATTCATAGTTTAAGTTCTATAAATTAAACAGGATTTGAATCAGTGTCTCACCAGGCAGATGGTACAGTTCCTCAATATACAGACAGCAACTCTCCTCCAGCCAGGGACCATCTGCCCCGGTTCCAAGTCTTTGCTCTCCAAATGCGCTTCCAGGTGTTGAGTTGAGTTCCCCTTCTTTACTGGTTTCTTCCAGCTTGCTGGAAAGATCTTTTGCTATGACCTGGTCAAGTAATTTCAATTATCTAGGTGAAGTTTCCATTGTATATAGTTCCTGGGATAGTGAATTCTCTTTAATGGGCCATCAGCAAGTCTGGCTACTCAATTGTTGTACCTGAAAGGCTGGTTGTGGGTGTTCCTAACCTCACAACAAACTTCAGTAACGCACACATAGCAAAACTTCATAAGTCCACGTATAATAATAGCAAACACAATCCAACAGGATATTAATGTTCAACATATTAAGACTTCAAAAATGATACCTCAAGGCATATTTTGTACAAAAAAATCATAATTATATGGCAGGGGTGAATATGGGGGTTCCAGGGTGCTGCTCTGAGATACCAAATGTCACATATTGATCGAATTTTTTTTCTCCGTTTGTGTGTGTGTATTGTGGAAATTGACCTTTGCCAACACTTACCAATAAAAAGATTACCTCCCACACCATATTCCAAAGCACCGAACCACTAAAGCGTCTCAACAAAACTGTGGTAAGAATTTATTTTCTTCAACATGAGCAAAATGTATTTTCCTCAAACCTAGTTCTCTAAAGCAACTGAACTGTTTTACTGAAACTTTCCCAGGCAGATATGGGAGATGTTCAGAAAGATTCTGGCCTGACAAAGAAAAAAACGTAATTCACATTCAACTGCATACTTATTTTTCAATATAATCCATGACATCAATGCACTTGGTCCAGCGCAGCTGCAGCTTGGCTATGCCCATCTTGTAGAAGTCTTTGTCCTGCATGTCCAGAAACTACTCAACTGCTGCAATCACCTCATTATCATCATTGAAACTCTTCCCACAAAGGTCTTCCTTCAACTTGGGGAACAGGTAGAACCCTGAAGAAGCCAAATCTTTTGAACAGGCAGATGAGGAATCAGTTGAAAGCTGTATTTGGCCACTGTGTCATTACAACCTGGGATGAGTGGGATGATGCACTGTCTTGGAGAAACCAAAAGTTTCAAAATTTTCCTGGAAGGCCAAGTCATGCTTTCTTCTGATCAGCGGTCAACATTCTGGGCGCTCATCCTGCTGACACGTTTCTCATGCCCAAATCCTCATTGCCGATGGTATGATCTGACCCTGTAATGCTGACCACTATCTCAGCTATATGCCTGACAGTTGATCTACTTGTGACAGGATCCCTGGAGTTCAACCTGGGACTGTGGGACCACTGTGCCCCCTTAACTCTCTCCAGCCTGGGCTGTCCCTCACAATGCCTTGCTAGTGACGAGCCCCTCCAGACACTGTTATCACTCAGCACAACTGCATGTGGAGCCCCACACCCAGCTAGATTGCATGAATGCTCCCAGAGCCACTCATGAATCACAGAGTAAGGCACCAGCCATATCACCCCAGCTCACAGCCCAGTACCTCAGGAATATAGCAACTTCCATGGCTCGAGACGATTTATTAATCGGTTCACCACTTCATCAATGAAAAGCAGATATATACCAGCCTTTGTAAACCTGAGCAAGCACCCTATCCAAACACTTCAGGCAAACTCACTGGTAAAGATAAACAGTTAAACAAGTGTATTGGCTACAAAAGTTAGATTTTAAGTAATATTAAGTGATAGGCAAAAAGTAACAGTTAGTTACCAAAAAGAAAAGAAAATATATGCATGCAGTCTAAACTCTCAACCCTATTAGACTAGGCAACATCTAGATTAAACAGTTTTTCTCACCCCACTGGATACTGCAGTTCATACTACACAATTTCACCCTTGAAACCTGGGCCAGTCTCCCCTGTTGGAGTCTTAAGTCTTCTCAGTGTCCTTGTTGCTTGCAGCATAAGTGGGGCCAGGAGAAAGGCCAAACATGGGCTCCCTGTGTTCTGTTTTATACCCTCAGTCCCATGTGCTTGGAGAACACAAGTCCAGGCATGTCTGGTGGGCATCGCTGAGTCTCCAAGCAAGGTTGAGAAATTCCCCTGTGTGGCCTCATGCAGGTGAATCATTGAATTGTAGCTCACTTGCTGGGCAATGGCTGTTGATGGTTGTTTGACACCCCACCTGGGCATTGGTTACGTTCCTTGCTGTTGTCTCTGGGGAGTCAATATCTGGCTGATTCCCCAACTTACAGCATATGTTTTACTGACAACCATACAACACAATCTCATAATTTCATATGCACTAATGATATACGTAGTTAGATAGAACAGTGACTTTCATCAGATCATAACCATTCCCCGATACCTTACATGTAGGACTGTCGATTAATCGCAGTTAACTCACGTGATTAACTCAAAAAAATTAACTGTGATTAAAAAAATTAATTGCAATTAATCAGTTTTAATCGCACTGTTTAATAGACTACCAATTGAAATATTTGCACTGGAAAAAACAAAAGAAATATTTTTCAATTCACCTAATACAAGTACTGTAGTGCAATCTCTTTACCATGAAAGCTGAACTTACAAATGTAGAATTATGTACAAAAAACGTATTCAAAAATAAAACAATGTATAATTTTAGAGCCTACAAGTCCAATTAGTCCTACTTCTTGTTTAGCAAGATTCATGTGCCTCTTCATGCTTCAGCCATCATTCCATGCTTCCATTCCAATGATGCTTGTTAAAAATAATGTGTTAATTAAATTTGTAACTGAACTCCTTGGGGGAGAACTGTATGTCCCCATCTCTGTTTTACCCAGCTTCTGCCATATTTTCCATGTTATAGCAGGCTTGGATGATGACCCAGCATATGTTGTTCGTTTTAAGAACACTTTCACTGCAAATTTGACAAAATGCAAGGAAGGTACCAATGTCAGATTTCTAAAGAGAGCTACAGTACTCGATCCAAGGTTTAAGAATCTGACGTGCCTTCCAAAATCTGAGAGGGATGAGGGGTGCAACATGCTTTCAGAAGTCTTAAAAGAGCAACACTCTGATGCGGAAACTACAGAACCCGAACCACCAAAAAAGAAAATCAACTTTCTGCTGGTGGCATCTGACTCAGATGATGAAAATGAACATTGTTGCCTCATTTAGGAGATTAATAATATTAATTTGGATAGTATGGGCTTTAGGCTTGCCAATTTGTTTGATTACAAGAGAAAAGTTTTTGTCCCGAATTAGGCTTTACAGAATTTATAAAGTACCCTCGTGGGTATGACAGGAAGCTTACACTGAGACAGATATAGCCTTAAAGACTTTTTATTAAGATAAATGTAGTAATTAAATGGTAAAATAATTAGAATTACAATGTTACAATTGTATTACTGCTATTTAAGATACATACAGTATTATGGTATTATATGCTACAAAGCTTTGGTTAATATACTACACCCTTCCTTGATAACCTGGTGGTGAGACACACAGGACCAGCCCTGCCTCTGGCAGTTTAGGTTTCTCAATTTTTGAGTGAGAGGTGCAGAGCTTAGAAGAAGCTTGAGCTAAGAGCTCTCAAAGCTAAGTTAGAGTTTACTTAACTAACTTAAACTTAAAACCTAATAAACAAACCTAAGAATAAAAGCTTAGGGAAACCAACCTTAGCCTAGTCCTCTTGGAACTTAGAAAGTTTAAGAAAAACAAGTAGAGCCTACTAGTCATCTAGTCGAGTCTAACAAGGTGGATTACCTTTTTTATAGGGCACAGGTGCCTGAAATCCTTCCTCCTATGCCCAAACTTCATTCCTCACCCACAAAAATGTTAGGGTGCACTTACTCCATAGGCTAGTGTGTTTGTATGTATTGATGACATGTACATACATTAGATCACACACGTTATTTTTGTTCTCCCGGTTCTTTCGGTTCTTTCCTTGTGGTGTACCTGTTAAGTCTGTGGGTATAGACTTAGAAATCCCCTATGTCATTTATCTATCTAGGTGAAAGGTCTTAGACATATGTGTGGGAGTTGACTTGCTATCTGGGTGAAAGGTCCCAGACATAGATATGCTAACTTTGCCTTAGCTCAACATATAGGATATGGCCTGGAGGTCCCTTGCATTACAGCTAAACTTACTTTAATATAAATCTATAAACCTATTACAATAAACCAAATACTTAAACTATATATATATGCAAGCAAGCAGGTTAATCCTATAGGCTACAATATGCATCAGTCCACACTGCTTTGGATGGTTATTGAGCAGAACCTGTCATCAGCATGGACGCATGTCCTCTGGAATGGTGGTTGAAGCATGAAGGGACATATGAATCTTTAGCATATCTGGCATGTAAATATCTTGTGATCTCGGATACAAAAGTGCCATGCAAACTCCTGTTCTCACTTTCGAGTGACATTATAAACAAGAGGCAGGCAGCATTATCTTCTGCAAATGTAAACAAACTTGTTTGAGCGACTGGCTGAACAAGAAGTAGGACCGAGTGGACTTGTAGACTCTAAAGTTTTACATTGTTTTGTTTTTGAGTGCAGTTATGTAACAAAAATTTACATATGTAAAAAAACCTTACATATGTAAGCTGCACTTCCATCATAAAGAGATCACACTACAGTACTTATATGAAGAGAATTGAAAAATACTATTTTATTATTTTTTACAGTACAAAAAATACTTGAAAAAAATAATATAATATGAACACTGTACACTTTGTATTCTGTCTTCTAACTGACATTGATATATTTGAAAATGTAGAAAAACATCCAAAAATATTTAATAAATTTCAATTGGTATTCTGTTGTTTAACAGTGCAATTAAAACTAATTGCAATTTTTTTTAATTAATCACGTGAGTTAACTGCGATTAAATCAATAGCCCTAAAAGAAACACATCAAAATATCAGTACTTTGATCTGTGAAATCTGTTGGTCCCCAGCATATTATTAGATAGATCAAGCTACACACTTTCTGAACAAACCTCATATCTAGCAATAATAATTTCAGGCATAACAGTTTACTTCTGGCAAAGGTTTAGGCAACTGAAAACAAGGTCTTATAATGGAAAATGTCAGGCAAACTTAACTACAGACCTCACTACCTGTGCCGCCAATAATGACAATCTATATTGCATTATTATAGGTGAAACAGCTTGTGAGTATTAATTCTACATCTTTATGGTTTTTGGAGTTTGCTGGTGCAATTGATTTTCAAATAAGTAGATCTGAGTTCAAATTCTGACAGAGTTCACAGGTGAAAATGAGTTCAATGGTCCAATTTTATTTCTCTTTTCCAGATTTTAATCCACCTTAGGTATGAGGAATGAAATGAGCATGTGTTCTGCTCACAGAAGACCACAGCTGGAAGAATAGGTTGACTGGAAAGAGAACTAGAGTGTATTGTCAGGACTATGTCAAGAGGCTGGCCATACCAATGGTAGCCAGCCAGTGCTCTCAGCCTCTTACCTTCTGATGCACTAGAGTTGATTACATTTAAAAAAACAATACAAGTCCATTGAATGATGAAGCAAACACAGGCATATAAGAAACAAAATTACTAGGTAGTGAAATTCCTAAGAGCTTTTACAATGAATAGCTGCTTTTTTCTAATCATAATCAACTAGAAAAGCACATCATATATATCTATTTCCCTTATTTGTGAGTAGAGTTGAAAGAAAATTCTATAGCATGCAATGCTCCAAGGAGATCTAGGAACGACGTCCGAAGGGACTGGATGGCTCAGGGGAATGGTAATGGTAATGAATAGGCTTGGCAAAATTCAGTTGTTATTGTTTTATAATTTTGACTGATATCTATTTTAAAGCATTTTTTTCTATTTTTATCCATTTATATTTTCACAGTTGTGGGAAATTATGAGTGGGGCCAGACAACTATTTAATGACAGTAGACACAGATTCAAAAAGTTGAAGGTTTATAAACTGTTAAAAAGCAAACTGCCAACATCCCATGTCAAAATATACGAAGTAAATATCCTTAAAACAAATACTTGTTTTTACTATTCATTTGATAATCCATTTGTTATAAGCCTAATTCAAAAGTCTAAGTCAGTGGATTTTGACTATAAGAAGTTCTCAAGCAGCATTTTTCTTACTTCGCCTATCTATAAATTTAGGCTGAGTGGTGACATGACTTGTCCAAGGTTGCAAAGTAAGTCAATTACAGAACCAAGAATAGAACCCAGATCACATGATTCCCAGTCTAGCATCCAAGCTTCTCATATTCAACGTGCATAAAATGGAGCAATTTTTCTCCCTAACTGCTGCCTGAATAATACACAATTAATAATAATAGGTACGCCTCATGCACTTTCCATGGATAAAGGATAAAGGCATTTTACACATTTATTAAGCCTCACACCACATTTGTGAGATGTTAATCTAATTTTATAAATAGAATAACTGAAGCTCAGGAAAGTAGAGTGACTTTTTCACCAAGGAAGTTCCTGTAAGTGCCAGGAATAGAAAAAACGGTTACTCATCTTTGTAACTGTTGTTCTTCAAGATGTGTTGCTCATAACCATTCCAATTAGGTGTGCGCGTGCCGCGTGCATGATCGTCGGAGAATTGTCTACCCTTGCAACACCCGGTGGGTCGGCTGGGGAGCCCCCTGGAGTGGCGCCTTCATGGCACTGGATATATACCCCAGCCGACCCAGCGCCCCCTCAGTTCCTTCTTGCCAGCTACTCTGACAGTGGGGAAGGGGGGGCGTGTTTGGAATGGATATGAGCAACACATCTCGAAGAACAACAGTTACAAAGGTGAGTAACCGTTTTTTCTTCTTCGAGTGCTTGCTCATATCGATTCCAATTAGGTGACTACCAAGCCTTACCTAGGCGGTGGGGTCGGAGTGAGACATCGCTGAGTGCAGAACCGCTGATCCAAATGCAGCATCGTCTCTAGACTGCTGTACAAATGCATAGTGAGCGGCAAAGGTATGAACCGATGACCAAACCGCCGCTCTACAAATGTCATGGATCGGGACGTGAGCCAGGAAGGCAGTCGAGGAGGCTTGGGCCCTTGTGGAGTGGGCAGTGAGGCATGGCGTCGGGGCACCGGCCAAGTCGTAGCAAGCACGAATACGGGACGTGATCCAAGAGGAGATATATTGCGAGGAGACCAGTAGGCCTTTCATCCGATCAGCCACTGCAACGAAGAATTGAGCAGTCTTCCTAAACAGCTTCGTATGCTCGATATAGAAAGCAAGGGCCCTGCGTACATCCAAGGAGTGCGTACGCTGGTCTTGTCCCACAGCGTGCGGCTTAGGATGGAAGACCAGGAGAAATATATCCTGGTTCACATGAAAAGCTGATACCACCTTGGGAAGAAAGGCAGTGTGGGGGCGAAGCTGCACCTTGTCTTTATGGAAGACTGTATACAGAGGTTCGGACATGAGCACTCTGATTTCAGAAACACGCCTTGCTGAAGTGATGGCTACAAGGAAGGCTGTCTTCCCAGATAGGTAAAGGAGTGAGCAGGTAGCCAATGGCTCGAACGGGGGCCCCGTGAGCTTGGAGAGAACCAGGTTAAGATTCCATGCTGGAACCGGCTGGGCAGCTGTGGGTATCCTTGAGGAATCTGACGACCATCGGGTTAGAGAAGACCGAAGAAGCGTGTTCTCCTGGGTGGAACGCCGATATAGCAGCCAGGTGCACCCTGACCAAAGATATTGCCAGGCCCTGCTGTTTTAGGGATAGGAGATATTCAAGTATAAGTGGGATCGACGCCTGCAAGGGGGGCATGGCCCACTGCTCCCACCAACAGGAGAAGCGCTTCCATTTGGCCAAGTAAGTGGCCCGTGTAGAGGGTTTCCTGCTGCCCAACAGAACCTGTTGCACTGGATGTGAGCATCGTAGCTCCGCCCAAGTTAGCAATGCAGCATCCACACTGTAAGGTGGAGCGATTGCAGGTCGGGGTGACAAAGTCAGCCGTGGTCCTGAGAGATCAAGTCCAGGTACAGTGGAAGCGTGATCGGAGTCTGTACCGACAGCTCTAGGAGCATAGTGTACCAGTGCTGTCTTGGCCAAGCTGGAGCGACTAGAATCATACGTGTCTTGTCTCTGCGTAACTTGAGCAGGACCTTGTGGACCAGCGGAAATGGAGGGAAAGCGTAGAACAGCTGGTCCTTCCATGGTAGCAGAAAAGCATCCAAAAGGGAGCCGGGAGATCACCCCTGGAGGGAGCAGAACACGTGGCACTTCCTATTGGCACATGAGACGAATAGGTCGATCTGGGGAAATCCCCACCTCTGGAAGATGGAGTGGATGATATCTGGGCGAATCAACCACTTGTGCGTTTGGAAGGACCTGCTGAGACTGTCCGCTAGCGTGTTCTGGACTCCAGGGGGGAACGATGCCATGAGATGTATCGAGTGGGCAATGCAAAATTCCCACAGGCGAATGGCCTCCTGGCATAGGAGAGACGATTGGGCTCCCCCTTGCTTGTTGATGTAGAACATGGCCATGGTGTTGTCTGTGAGGACTGCCACGCAACGGCCATGTAGGAGACCGTGAAACACCTGACAGGCTAGGCGCACTGCCATCAGCTCTCGAACATAGATGTGCAGAGCTAGTTCGGATGCGGTCCACAGACCCTGTGTTTGGTGCTCCCCGAGGTGAGCGCCCCAGCCGAGAGATGATGCGTCCATGACCAGGTACAGGGAGGGTTGTGGAGTGTGAAACGGCACTCCTTCGCACACCAACTTCTGGTTCAGCCACCAGTTGAGAGAGATCAAGACTGAATTTGGAACCGTGAGCACCCTGTTCAGGCTGTCCCAACAAGAACGGTACACTGACACCCAGGCCTGAAGCGGGCGGAGCCAAAGTCTGGCATGCCTGGTTACGTAAGCAAGAAGCCATGTGTCCCAACAGGCCAAGGAACTTCCTTATCGTGGAAGTCGGGAAGCCCTGGAGGCTGCGAATGATGTTTGTGATGGTCTGAAACCAAGTGTCTGGCAGAAGAGCGCGGGCGAGTCTGGAGTCTAAGACTGCCCCGATAAACTCTATTCTCTGGGTTGGCTCCAGAGTAGACTTTTCTTTGTTGAGTAAGATGCCCAACTTGTGGAATGTTTGTAGTGTGATTTGGGAATGAACCTGCTCCCTGGTGTGGCCGCGCACCAGCCAGTCGTCTAGATACGGGAACACCTGTATCCTTTGTCAACGAAGGTAGGCTGCCACGACGGCCATACATTTGCATACCATCTTCAAGTTAAAATATATTTCAGAGAGATCAAAAATATCAGATCATTAAAAATAAGGAGCCCTAAACAGAAACCATTGTAATGATACCTATGCCAGCGACAAGAAAACACCACCTATGAGAAAGAGAAATAGTTTAAACTTAAGCTCAAAATTTAAGTGGCATCATTATGAACTGCTGGAGTATATTGAAGTACTGTACATATATATATTTAAATGATTTGGCACTCTGTTGCAGAGAAATAAAACAACAAAGCCAGTCTTCTGTAAGACAAATGTCAAAATAAGGCATCAGCTCAGATGTCAGTTCTATAGCAGCAATATATTACACATACTTTATAGATATATATCTATATATTGATATATACATACATATATTAGTGCCAGAGATGTTCACACTCCTGCTATCATGAATAAATAATACTGAAGCAAAAAACAAAAATCCATGTTATTTATTATTGCATTTTTATTTTCACAGGAACATAGTTATCACGTTTTGGGCTGAAATTTTTATTTTTGGTAGCTGCCTGATGAACTTTTTTGGCAAGTTATACCCTCTCCACTCCACCTCAGTTTCCCCAAGAAATTAGGCTAATTATACTTACCTACTTGGCGGGTGTGTTGTGAAGATTAGAAACTTATATTATAGTGGCATCTTTGTTCTATGTACTCGACAAGCATATCAAAAAGCAGTCTCTTCCCCAAAGAGCAACAGTGTGAAAAGACAACGAAAAAGGGGTGAGGAAAGTTGGTACATTTTCCTTCCTGCCTCTGCCTTTTTGTCTGTAGAATTGTAAACTCTTTGGGTTAGGAACTCTCTCTCACAATTGGGCACCAATTTCAGTCAGAGTCTTACACACTATTGTAACAGCAGCAGACACATCAAATACATATGAAATGGTAGAAGTGATGACAGACAACCTGATTTTTTTTTAAGTTATGCTTTACACTTAACCCAGGAATTCAGCATCTGTTATGTATGAAAAATACTGCATATACTCCCCAACATTGCAACACTGAATACAGAATGACTTTTCTGAGAATTTACAAGTGTTCCAGGTAATTATTTTCCGAGTTCAAATAATTTTAAAATTCTTTAAATGATTCATCACTCTGGGTCAGACTATTTATTCTTTTTGAATAATCTCAATGGTGGAATAATGCAAATTCTGAAAGCTTCCCAATATACTGAAATATAATATATTGGCAACATTTGTAAGGTTTTGTTATTCTTTGTAATTTATTCATCAGCAGAGGCAGACCAAAAATGTTCTCCTCTACAGAATTCCACAAAGAACTTCCCCCTCCTATTGTTTTCAATGGGAATGAGGCCACAGGTACTCCTAGAAGAAACAACCTCTTTCAAAATGGCCTCCACCTCCAACCAGAGTGAGGAGCTGCATTCTGGGAAGATAATACTGTTAGGGGTCACTAAGGGCCTTAACTGTGTATTTCCATACCTTAACATCTTGGCTTTCTTTTCAATTTAATCTTAACTCTGGATTTCCTGGATTTGCAATGCTTGTTTTGGGATTAACAACAGTACTCCTGTATGTTTTTATACTTAAGTTACTGACATATACTGAATGTTAACTTCAATTTAACCTGTGGTTTATCTGGAAATATATATTTGTCCCTAACTGACCTCCTACCTAGTTAGTTGTGCAATTTCTTGTATATATCACAACAGAAGTGCCTCTTGATGGGTCTTGAAATGGGTCTACTTGATATTTAATAATGAAAATCGGTGTATTTAAGCACACACATCTCACCAATGAGGTACAGATACCACTGCTGATTACTTTAAATTTCAAATATTCTCTGGGGCTTCCTAGTACTAACATCCCAGAAAACACATTGCTCCTGGGAAGCCTCAGAATGTATCAGGTTTAAAGATCCTCAGACATCCTGCACACCCGGGTATCTCAGTACCAGAGAAGTACCATACAGTAGCAGCAGCAGCGAATCAATATCCTGCCACCAAATATTAAAAGGTATGTGAAGAAAAGAGGCAGCAAAGACTTAAGCATATTGATAAAAAGCTTGAAAATTTGGTCCAGTTTGGGGGAAGAGCAAAGGGTCGGGTCACTTCTTATTTTAATTGTCTTAGGGTACCCATCCACCTTGCAACATTCAATATTACACTGTATAACATAAAGAGATTAACACTTACATCAAGTTTATTCAATAGCCAGTTCTACTAAACAATGGCTCTTTGATTAAAACCATTTTCCAAGACACATAATGTGTACATTATTTGCTCTCTCTATAAATGAATTAACATTTCTAGACAGAGTGGGAAAGAATCACTTTTAAATTAACAATAAAATTGTGTATTACAGATAATCTGCAGATTATCTTTTTCCAGTAACTGGGGAAAACTTCAAGAGTTTTAACCTTCAAAGAATTTCCTATTCATTAAATCTCATCATACATGCACATCCATAGAAAAACCTGTCTCTCAGAAGCAACAACTTGGTGTTTCAGCAACTTCTCTCTCATGATTTGTTTTTTGTTTTTGTATTTGTTTTTCATTTTAACTGCTTCACATCTAGGTACTAGACACTGCCCGACCACAAACCAGCCAAGTGGTGCAATTATTCAGACTATTGTTAATAATCATGTCTGCACAGTTGCTGCATAAACCTGGAATTACATAAGCAGGATATCCCCAAGGCTTGGGAAACAGCATTAGCTTTACAATATGAATTTAACAAGCTGAAACTTACATATGATTGAAAAATCTTTTCAAGGAAAGCTTAAACTGTGCCAATTATAACTGGAAAACAAATTCTGTTTGAAAATTATTATATAAATTGCCAGCAGTGCACAAAAATAACTTTTTTCAGGGATGAAGTGCCCAAGGCATCTCAATCTTACTTAACAACAGGGTGAAAACAGTCTTTGTGTGCGTTAAAATTCCAACAATTCAAGTGGACAAACTAATAAAAATATTTGAATTTTTACTTTTACTTCAATATATTTGACATATGCAATATAATCTTAAAACGACTATAATTGTTGATTTATTGATCAAAGTTGTCACAAATTATAGCATGTAAAAAGCAATGTAATTTTTAATATTTTAACTAAAATCAATTGACATGGTCAACAAAATAGAATGTAACTTAGTTAAGTTAAAAGCAGCATGTGAAGAGTTGTAAAGGGATCTCACAAAACTGGGTGACTGACCAACAAAATGGCAGGTGAAATTCAATATTGATAAGTGCAAAGTAATGCACATTGGAAAAAAGAATCCTAATAAACTATATGTACAAAATGATAGGGTCTAAATTAACTGTTACCCCACTCATAAAAGATGGGTCATCATAGACAGTTCCCTGAGAACATCTGCTCCGCGTGCAGCAGCAGTAAGCAAATAGCTAACGATCTTAGGAACCCTTAAAAAAAAGGATGGATAGATAAGTCAGAAAATATCATAATGATATTATGTTATAATAAATCCATAGTATGCTCACACTTTGAATACGGCATGCATTTCTGATCACCTCATGTCAAAAAAGATATGTTAGAACTGGAAAAGGTGCAAAAGAAGAGCAACAAACATTATTGGGGGATGGAACCCCCTTATGAGCTTCCATACAAGGACAGGTTAAAAAACTGGGACTATTCAGCTTAGAAAAGAGACAACTAAGAGGGGGTATGATAGATGTCTATAAAGTCATGAATGTATGGAGAAAGTGAATAGGGAAGTGTTATTTATCCCTTCACATAACACACAAACCAGGGGTCTTCTGATGAAATTAATAGGCAGCAAGTTTAAAACAAACCTAAGGTACTTCATGCAATGTAGTCAACCTGTGAAATTCATTGCCATGCGATATTGTGAAGGCCAAAAGTATAACTGGATTAAAAAAAGAATTAGGTAAGTTCATGAAGGATAGGTCCATCAATGGTCATTAGCCAAGATGGTCAAGGACACAATCCCATGCTCTGGGTGTCCCTAAACCTCCAAATGCCAGAAGCTGGAACTGGACAGCAGGGGATGGATAACTACATTGTCCTGTTCTGTTCATTCCCTCTGACGCCTCTGGCATTGGCCATCGTCAGATACAGGATATTGGACTAGATGGATCGTTGGTCTGATCAAGTATGGCCATTCTTATGTTCTTATACGTTGAGCACAATTAGCAAGCATCGCCCTGCAGAAAGAAATAAAAGAAAATGCTATCCCATCCTTCAAATTCTGTTTGACCCTGAAAACACAGTTTAAACATATACAATACACCAAATGAATACTCACTCTCATATCAGCATAGATATATTGCTAGAAAAAAGTACAGTTTGAAATGATTTATGGAAGAAGCATGCTTTAAAAAGAGAGCTAAAAGAAGAAATCAAGGTCATTTGACTGAAAAGGAGATGGAGGAAGTCTCAAGTATAAAGGGAGAATCAGAAAATGGCACGAAGATGAGAACACAAGAACAGCGCAAAAGGGTTGACAAGGAACAAGACAAGGAGCAGGCAGCAGCAGTGGCTACTCAGGGGCTAATAGGCCTAAGACCCACCAATTAAATCTCTTGTTTCTTTTAAAGTAAAAAAATACTTCTGCTAAATACCGTCACTACCAGTACAGTTGTGGGGGGAGAGGGGGCGTGCGGGTTGGGGGGAAGAGATGTGGGAAGGAAGGGAACCGTGGACTGGCGTGGCAGACAGTGCAGGCTGGAATGAGATGGCAACATCTAGCCAAGTGAATGTAGATGCGGCACAATGGACTGCAGTCCAGGAAGAGAAGAACTGATAATTTCAACCCCTAAAAAGAGCTCCTCTCTCTGCTCAAAAAATGAGGCAGGGGTGAGATCAGAGTTTGATCCTGAATAGGGTTCTAACTCTTCTTGGTGAGAAGTAAGATTCGCCTCCAAGAGCCTGAGCAGCTTCAGTACACAGCTCTACCTCTAGAACTGCACAAGAAATCTGAATGGGAGACAATGAGGCAGAAGAACTTGCTATCACCATCCTTCAAATTTGAAGAACAGAGGAGCAAGTAGGCCGGTTGGGGAGAAAGGGCTCTACTGCCTGGCATGGGAGGGGAAGCTCCTGGATGCTCTGCAGCCAGACAGGGGGCTATGCAGTGATTCACTGTACTGGCTGGTTGTGAGGGGGGAGGAGGGGTCAGGCCTGAGGGGCTCTGCTGTCCAGCAGCAAGGGACTCTGCTGTCTGGTGGAGGAGCCTCTTGGCTGGTAGGAGGGAGAGCTCTGCCAACAGATACGGGTATTCTGGGTAGTTCTGCTGACCAACAGAGAAACCTTATACCCAGCAAGTGGACAGCAGCCCAATGACAGAGCCTTTTTTCCACCAGAGAGGGTTAACCTCACTCCCCACTTAGAGTGGGCATCAGCTGTCTCTGTAAATAGGAAAAAATGTGAACAGAGACTTAGGCCTATGAATATGCTTTCAGTCAACGTGTTTTCCTCTAATTATGACAGTATTTTCTTTAGAAAAAAGTTCATTTTTACATACATAACGTATTCCAGCACTTGAATGATCAATGATCTAACCCAATATAACAAATCTTAAGTTTATAGAGCATTTTAATTAGTTAGGTTTATTGGTGGCATTTATGGCCAACAAACTAGTGTCTGGCCTTTTGGGAGTGAGACAGAGTCAGAGCAACCAAAGTTTAAATAAAATGGGGATAAACAGACAATGAAATGAGAGGACGACTCACCTAAGCATATCCATTTAAACCCGAGTTTCCTCCTTTTGATTATAGTATAATTAAAAACTTTAGTTTCTAAGCAGGGCTTAAAAATGTACTTGTCACCTAATAGCCCAAAGACTAAACCTCCCAGCCAAATCCTCTGTTGCCACACCCCAAAACAACACCCAACCAAATACTAATTTCCACACCTTAACATGCTTGGATTGATCCTTGATCAATCAGCCGTGTTATAATTCCATAAATTGGCAGTTAGATATTGTGAACAAAACAAACAAACAGATCAACAAATGTTTTGGGTCAATCTGCTGTTATGAAAAAGAATGAGATGTGACATATTAAAATACAGAGTTCACTTCAAGATGAAGGGGACAGAAAGACGGGCTGAGAAGCAAATCCTTGTTTAAACGGAATCTTCAATAGTGAAATATAATAAGAAAAAATTATTAAGAACAAACTAAATGCTTTAAGTGTTGTTTAAGAATATTTCCCATACATGAAAGCTGGCCTTTTAGCTCCATTTCATTCTCCTTTCAAATAATTCTCACCAAAACCTGCAACATCTAAGTTTATCACAAATTCACAAAAGCTAATAAATGCACGATTATGACTGAAGCTTATCATAATGTATACCACTTTCTAAGATCAACGGACTACCATAACAAAACTAAGGTTACACTTCCATATGTAGTATGAACATGGATTTTAGACTTATACCATGAGATGTTTTTAAGAACAAAAACAAAAAATCCCATGTTCCTAATCCTTTTCCAGCCTGGTATACTAATAGTAACAGCAGTTTTAGTATGTCTGGGTGAAAGGAAAAACAATACAATCCTTGACCAAAAGCGCACTAGGTTTTTCAAGCCTAAATGACACCCCAGAAATGTTTACATGCCAATATCCAGAATTCTATTCCATCTTGAAGCTATTTTATAGCACAGCAACCTTTCAGACCTTGGAACAAACCATATGATTGGGCATTGGTGTCACAGACCCAATCCCTATTCAGGGCTTCCCCTAACAGAGCCTGAAACTTTTGATAGATACTTCGATTTATACAAAAAGATTGCTAACTTCCTTGGCTAGTCTTGAATTTACAAGGAGACTTTCTCAGTGCAGGGATTCCAGATTAAAGAACTCTCCTGCTGATTTTAACAGAGGATTAACCAACAACATTCAAAAAGGTGCACCAAGAATCATATCTCTTGGAACACAGTGGAGTGTTCTACATATAGTATTATATAGCAGATTTAGCACAATATATAAAACACTACTAAGGCTAAGATTAGTAATAGGAGCAGAAAACGTATATTAAAAAGGAAAGTAAGTTAGGGCTAACAAAACTTGTTTATTTACTTTTCAAAAATCAATGTGTAAACCCATGGATGGCTTCTGTCCAGTGTGGGTTTCTACCCACTGGAACATGCATATTAAAGCTTGGGAGAAAGAGCTTTTGTCTCAGCTACATTTTCTCTTTTTAAAACTAGCCTCCCCTGCCCTTTTTTCTGGCAAATTCCTGCCACTTCAGGTGACACCAGTGTTTAAATAAGATATGTTTTCATGTAATGGAACTGGAGGTATTTTTCAGTACTGGTGGAAATTAAGCACACACAACCCCACCTTCTCTTTAACTATACCATGAGACAATTCAGACAAGAAAATTAATAACCCACCTTACCATCACTTGAATTAAAAATGGCAGGTATGCAATATTCCTTTGGACCATTGCAGTATAATTTTTTTTCTACATTAGATGAAAAAAATACAATTAACATTACAGAAGATAAAAAACAGAAGAGTCATATGATCACTAATTAATTGTGCAGTGAGTTTTTGAAAACTAGAATTATTTCAGGCTTTGGTGTCTTTGATCCTGTTCTAGGTATGGGAGTAGACAGAAATCTCTAACATGGCCCATCCTAATTTTATTATAATTTCAATATCATCGTAGCACCTCCTCCAGGCAGCATGAAAATACAGTCCACTTCTCAAGAACACCCAGGAGCTAAATGCACTGTTTAAATTTTTTGTCTGCAGACCACTTGAGTAGCAGCAACTGATCTCATAAGACACAGCAAAATGCTACTAACATGGTGTAAACTGGATACAAAAATGCACTAATAGACATTTAAGTGTTAAATGTTGCGTGTAATATTTGTTATATCAAAATCTCAAAAGGTTTTTATGAACGCATTATATGACGAACTGCCTAAGCCAATCTGTAAAGAAGGTTCAAAAAAGTTTCCATTTTGAATTAATGGTACTTAATGTAACAATTTATGTCAAACTTTTGAAAACTGGGTGCCTATGCACCTAAATCTACACTTAGATAACTAAATAGAAAACAGATCTGATTTTCAGAGATGCTGAACAGCCACAGCTTCCAGTGAAGTCAATTTTTATTTAGGAGATTCAGTAAGAATACGGGCACCAAAGGTGTCACACCCAAAAGTTTGGAAAATTCTGTCTTAGTCACTTCAGTGTCTAACACTAGTCACATCTTTCAATTTTTTCTTAGTATACTAAAAGTACTTAACAGTATTATTAGGTACCTCTGATTCAAAGGAACTACAGGCCACATAAATAACCCCTTCTCACAACTGAGCAAAAATAAATAAATAATCTCACTTGGGTTTTGGGCTTGTGGCTTGTGGAGACGGCTTCTCAACACCAATTTAGGAAGTTCTAAGAGCTCTATTAAATATTCCCAAATGATTCATAGATTTCAAGACCAGAAACAACCACTGAGATCATCTAGTCTGACCTCCTGTATAAGACATCCTATCCAACTTCCCCAAAATAATTCCTAGAACATGTATTTTAGAAAAACATCCAATGATATTGGGATAGAGATGAGGACTAGATACAGGATGCTCAACCCACACAGGAATAAGGCAAAATTAGTAGGTTATGGGAAGGAAACTTAGTAAAATGAAGGGCTTGTCTTCACATACAATGCTACAGCTGCTCTGCTGTAGCGCTTTAGTGAAGATGCTCCTAGGCCAACAGGAGAGCTTCTACCATCAGTGTAGTTAATCTATCTCCCTGGAAGCGGTAGCTATGTTGGTGTCTGAAGCTCTCCCACTGACATAACACTCTTTACCTGGGTGGTTTAGGTCAGTATAAAGTCATCACTCTGGGTTGTGGATTTTTCACACCCCCAGACAGGGCCGGCTCTGGCTTTTTTGCCGCCCCAGGCAAAAATGCCTTCCGACGCCCCACGCTGGGGAGCGCGGCAGGGGAGGGCGCCGAGCCCGGCCGCGGCCCCGCTCTCCCTGGCCAGCCGGAGCGCCGCAGGGAGGGCAGCGAGCCCGGCCGCGCTCTCCCCGGCCAGCCGGAGCGCCGCAGGGAGGGCGGTGAGCCTGGCCGCGCTCTCCCCGGCCAGCTGGAGCGCCAGGGGAGGGCGGCGAGCCCACCACGGCTCCGCTCTCCCCAGCGGCCAGAGCGCTGGGGGGAGGGCGGAGAGCCCGGCCGGGGCCCTGCGCTCCCCCACTGGCCAGAACGCCGGGAGGAGGGCGGAGAGCCCGGCCGGGGCCCTGCGCTCCCCCACTGGCCGGAACGCCGGGAGGAGGGCGGAGAGCCCGGCCGGGGCCCTGCGCTCCCCCACTGGCCGGAACGCCGGGAGGAGGGCGGAGAGCCCGGCCGGGGCCCCGCGCTCCCCCACCGGCCGGAACACCGGGAGGAGGGCGGAGAGCCCAGTCGCAGCCCTGCTCTCGGGCCGGAGCGCCGCTGGGTGCCCCAACAGCCCCAGTATGTTTAAAACAAAAACAAAAAAACCCAACCCTGAGCGCCGCCCCCCTCCAGGTGCCGCCACAAGTACATACTTGGTAGACTGGTGCCTGGAGCTGGCCCTGCCCCCGGAGCAACACAGTTATGCCAATTTAGGTCTGTAATGTAGAAAAGTGGGAATTTGTGGTTCTAGGTGGTTGCAAAGAGGTGCCAGTGCAGGATACTCCACTGATGGAAGATGGAGTGAAGCACGGGATCATGGAGCCCCCACTCGTAATTTGCATAGAATAATCTGCTGAGCATGTCCACTAGGGAGTTGATGGTGCCTGGAAGGTGGACAGCATGCAGCATGACCCTGGTGACCTGGTGCTGCCTTCCTTGTTAATAAACACAACTACTGTCATGTTGGCGGATAGCAGTTGAATGTGCCATGATCTTATGAGGATGAGAAACGCCCGACAGGCAAGGCGGGCAGCTTATAGTTTGAGGGTGTTGACGTGCATCCTCACTTCTCTGTGTCCAGAGGCCTTGGGCCATGTGACCATCCAGATGGATGTCCCACCCAGTGACAGAGGTGTCCATGGTGACAGTGGTGTGGAGAATGGGAAGGGTGAATGGGGTACCGAGCGTGACTTTGGACAGATTGGTCCACCACGGGAAGGAAACCAGGACAAAGTTGGGGAGCAAGACCAGCTTATCCAAGCAGTCAGTCTGAGATTTGTAGATCAACCAGAGCCATAGCTCATGGCAGTGCATATGAAGGTGGGCATGGGATGTTATGGAGGTGCAGGCCGCTATGTGTCCAGGGAGGAAAAGGCATTGGTGGATAAGGGTGCGTGGATAGTGACATAGCTGTGTGATGAGAGAGGTGAGGGTGGTAAAGTGATCCATCGAGAGGAAAGCTTGGCTCACAACAGAGTTCAAGCACATCCCAATAAAAGTGATCTCTTGGGTAGGGATGAGGACTGACTTTTCCCGATTGATACAGATACCTAGACTGACGAGGAGATTGCAAAGGGTCTAGATAGCGGAAAGGAGGCAGTTATGCAATATCACAACAAGGAGGAGCCAATCATCCAGGTAGGGAAACACAGAGTGGCCGAGGCATCGCATGTGTGTTGCGACAATGGAAAACAGTGAACAGGCGGGGAGCAGTGGCAATATCAAAGGGGAAAACCTGGAACTGATAATGGGAGTGTCCCACTGTAAAACAGAAATTTCCGATGAGCTGGGGCAATGCTGATGTAGAAATAGGTATCTTTCATATCAACAGCTGCGAACCAGGAGCCCTGGGGGAGCGATGGACTAATGAGGGGGAGCATGAAGATCCAGAATCAGAATTTGCATATGAACTTCTTGAGCAATCAGAGGTCCAGAATGGGGACCTTTTGGAATAAGAAAGTAAGGGGAATAGAACCCTCAGCCCTGGTAACAGAGGATGTGCTCTCTGGCACCTTCCAGAGGAGGGCATTTGCTACCTCCCAGAAGAGAACGCAATGGGAGGGATTTCCAAGGCCACAAAGGGTGGGCAACATGTGGGGGAACGAAGAACTCTTATCGAGTACACCAATGAATGATGCAAAATGAGGCTTATAAGAAGTGGAAGATTGGACAAATGACCAGGGAGGAGTATAAAAATATTGCTCAGGCGTGCAGGAGTGAAATCAGGAAGGCCAAATCACACTTGGAGTTGCAGTTAGCAAGAGATGTTAAGAGTAACAAGAAAGGTTTCTTCAGGTATGTTAGCAACAAGAAGAAAATCAAGGAAAGTGTGGGCCCCTTACTGAATGAGGGAGGCAACCTAGTGACCGACGATGTGGAAAAAGCTAATGTACTCAATGATTTTTTTGCCTCTGTCTTCACGCACAAGGTCAGCTCCCAGATTGCTGCACTGGGCAGTACAGCATGGGGAGAAGGTGACCAGCCCTCTGTGGAGAAAGAAGTGGTTCGGGACTATTTAGAAAAACTGGACGTGCACAAGTCCATGGGGCCGGATGCGCTGCATCCGAGGGTGCTAAAGGAGTTGGCGGGTGAGATTGCAGAGCCATTAGCCATTATTTTTGAAAACTCATGGCAATCGGGGGAGGTCCCAGATGACTGGAAAAAGGCTAATGTAGTGCCCATCTTTAAAAAAGGGAAGAAGGAGGATCCGGGGAACTACAGGCCAGTCAGCCTCACCTCAGTCCCTGGAAAAATTATGGAGCAGGTCCTCAAGGAATCAATTATGAAACATTTAGAGGAGAGGAAAGTGATCAGGAACAGTCAGCATGGATTCACGAAGGGGAAGTCGTGCCTGACTAACCTAATTGCCTTCTATGATGAGATAACTGGCTCTGTGGATGAGGGGAAAGCAGTGGATGTGTTATTTCTTGACTTTAGCAAAGCTTTTGATACGGTCTCCCACAGTATTCTTGCCACCAAGTTAAAGAAGTATGGGCTGGATGAATGGACTGTAAGGTGGATAGAAAGCTGGCTAGATCGTCAGGCTCAACGGGTAGTGATCAATGGCTCCATGTCTAGTTGGCAGCCGGTTTCAAGTGGAGTGCCCCAAGGGTCGGTCCTGGGGCCGGTTTTGTTTAATATCTTTATTAATGATCTGGAGGATGGTGTGGACTGCACTCTCAGCAAGTTTGCAGATGACACTAAACTAGGAGGCGTGGTAGATACACTAGAGGGTAGGGATCGGATACAGAGGGACCTAGACAAATTAGAGGATTGGGCAGAAAAAAACCTGATGAGGTTCAACAAGGACAAGTGCAGAGTCCTGCACTTAGGACGGAAGAATCCCATGCACTGCTACAGACTAGGGACCGAATGGCTAGGTAGCAGTTCTGCTGAAAAGGACCTAGGGGTCACAGTGGACGAGAAGCTGGATATGAGTCAACAGTGTGCTCTTGTTGCCAAGAAGGCTAACGGCATTTTGGGCTGTATAAGTAGGGGCATTGCCAGCAGATCGAGGAACGTGATCGTTCCCCTTTATTCGACATTGGTGAGGCCTCATCTGGAATACTGTGTCCAGTTTTGGGCCCCACACTACAAGAAGGATGTGGAAAAATTGGAAAGAGTCCAGCGGAGGGCAACAAAAATGATTAGGGGTCTGGAGCACATGACTTATGAGGAGAGGCTGAGAGAACTGGGATTGTTTAGTCTCCAGAAGAGAAGAATGAGGGGGGATTTGATAGCAGCCTTCAACTACCTGAAGGGGGGTTCCAAAGAGGATGGAGCTCGGCTGTTCTCAGTGGTGGCAGATGACAGAACAAGGAGCAATGGTCTCAAGTTGCAGTGGGGGAGGTCCAGGTTGGATATCAGGAAAAACTATTTCACTAGGAGGGTGGTGAAACACTGGAATGCGTTACCTAGGGAGGTGGTGGAGTCTCCTTCCTTGGAGGTTTTTAAGGCCCGGCTTGACAAAGCCCTGGCTGGGATGATTTAGCTGGGAATTGGTCCTGCTTTGAGCAGGGGGTTGGACTAGATGACCTCTTGAGGTCCCTTCCAACTCTGATATTCTATGATTCTATGTCCAGCACCCAGCCATCAGTGCTGATCTTGCCCCAATTGTGGGTGAACAGGGCAAGATGGACCCCAAAGACAACCTGGGCACCCTGGGTGGGGGTGGGAAGAGGTTTGCGAGTCTCGATGAAAGAGTCAAAACAGCTGTTTGAATTGACATTGCAGGAGAGTCAAGGGAGCGGAGGCGGTAGCGGCGGAATAATGGAGTTGTTGGATGCGTGGACGTTGGTGAGTCAGCTCCTGAGGTCATTGAAAATAGGTACATGGCACAGAGGCAGGGGTGAAAGGACAACCTTTGCTGCCTGCAGGTCAGGACCGGGGTGTAGATACCAAGCAACTGCAGAGTGGTGCAGGAATCCTTGAGGGAGTTTAGGGATTCATCTATCTTGTCGCTGAAGATTTTTTGATTGTCAAATTTGACTGATCTGGAAACAAGGGTGGTAAAATTTGCAGATGATACAAAACTACTCAAGATAGCTAAGTCCAAAGCAGACTGCAAAGAGTTACAAAGGAATATCACCTGTTCTGTTCATTCCCTTTGAAGCACCTGGCTTTGGCCACTGTCGGAAGACAGGAAACTGGGCTAGACAGACCTTTGGTGTGACCCTGTATGGCCCATTCTTATGTAATATAAGGTCTTCGAAAGTGGTCTGGGCCTCTTTAGGAAATCAGAAGGATTGGAGCCTGGAGCCTTGGTGGAGTACTACATCGGATGCCAGAGAGTGGGATGCAGTGTCAGCGGCATCGATCACTGTCTGGAGGGTCACCTTAGTTACCAGTGTGCTCTTATCCAACAGCACCTGGAAATCCTGCTGGATTTGTCTGCAGAAGAAAGGTCTGAAAGTCTGTGAGCTTCAAATATGTCGGGAAATCGTACTTTGCCAAAATGGCCTGGTAATTAGCGATTCGGAACGGAAGTCCAACAGATGAATAAACCTTTCACCCTAAAAGGGTCTAGCTTCTTTGCTGCCTTGACTGGGGAGTTGGGAGTGGCCTAAAAGTGTTGCTGTCGAGCATGTTCAGTTGCCATGTGAAACACTAGGGAGTCGGGGGGAGTAAACAGGAAGTCCGTACCTTGAGATGGAACGAAGTATCGTCACTCTGCACACTAGTAAGTAGGGGCACAGGAGGCCAACATGTGCCAGATCGACTGAGCCAGTTGTAGGAAGGCCATGTGGATCGGGGAGGCAGTCCATAAAGACCTGGGTGGTTGAAGAATATCCAAGAGCTGTTTTTGCGGTCCTGGACTTCTTCCACCATGAGGTCAAGAGCCTCCGCCAACCGCCAAAACAGGTCATAGTACTGTCTATGGTCATCCTTAGGGAAGAGGGAACCCAGAATTAATGTCTCATCTAGGGATGCCGAGGCTCCCGTGGGACCTGCAGTGTTGGCCACACAATGACATCATCTTCCGGTTCATTATACCCAGAGAGGGGCACAGTGCAGGCAGAGGACAGCCAGTAAGATGGCAGCAGCGGCATCCCACGGTCCCAGTAGGGATCCCAGGGAGTCCAGTAGGGCAAGCATATGGGTCACCAGGCATCTGCGGTAATGGAACCACGGCTCAGTGGAAGGGTCGTAACCGGGTGGATAGGATGGTTGTTGCCTGCGATCCAGGCTGCGAGAGCATGCAGATGAGGAGGGTGTCCAGTTCGGAAAACCAGTCAGATTCCAAGGACAGGCCCGGTAGCGGTGGAGCCATTGGTGCGAGACAGGTGGAAGAAGTGCGCTGCTCCAGGAGGAACAGGACAGGTTCATCCACCAGAGAGGGAAGCAACGAGGTATCTGGGGGGGGCCAGAACGCAGCAGGGAACCGGCATACAGGAGCATGAGCTCAGCCACGAGTGTCAGCAGTATCACACGACCTGGCATGCAGGGAACCAGAGGTGTCAACGGTGCTGTTGGTGAATATGGTGATGGACCAGTAACTGTGGCAGGAGATCACATCTGCAGCTCGTGTGGTGTTTTACCATAAGATCCACCCAGAGCTTCTAGGGAGCTGGAGAAGAAGGGTTGATGTGCAACTTCTCACCCGATCTGGCTTGGGGAGGCAATGCTGCGTTTAGGGGTAGTCCTGCCCTTTATGCCCATGTCCATGCTTCTTATGCTCATGGTGAGGCTTTGGCGGATGCAGCGGTACTGAGGGTCCTGGTACTCAGGAGAAAGATGGAGGGGCACTCACTAGCAGTAATGGGCACCATTCAGGAGGATCCGCTGGTCCCAGATCTGACTGTGCATGTGGGTACATAGCCTCCTCCATAAGAAACTTGGAGGCAGCCAAGTTCTCTAGCTTCTTAAGTTTGAGGCAGAAATGAGTGGAAGATGGAGCAGTGAGTGATGATGTCGGCTTCATCGAAGCACTAGAGACACCATTGGTGCTCGTCACTCACAGAAAAGGAGAGCAGGCATGAAGCACAGCTTTTGAAGCCAGCTTGCCAAGGAAAGGATCCCTGGAAAGGATGTGGTCGGGATCCCCCCACTGGGGGAAGAAGTCCAACGGGGGAGCCTAACTAAGAGTTTTACAAAGATTACTATAAACAACTGTAAATACTCAAACTGTATACACTAACTAGAAACAGAGTTCTCTCAGAAGAGCTACAAGCACCCAGGAATAGGGGTTCTGACTGGCCATGCAGCGTAAGAGGGAACTGGAGTAGCATTGATCCGCATGGCTTCATATCGCTTCGGACAGAGACACACAGATGACACACATGTGGGCCAACAAACACTACTATAAAAGAGTTCTGGCTCTGGCACATGGCACGCATGTGCACCCACTTCTGGAATCCATGTAGGGACCAGCATTCGAAGAACCACCAATTTTATTACACACACACACACACACACACACACACACACACACACACACACACACCCTTTATGAGTGGCTGCAGAGTGCTCCAAATAGCAGCTTTGCAGACTGGCTGTTGCTACAGCTATGGTACAATGGCTTTTTATGGAACTGGGCACTGCCCAATTCCATAAAAACCTAGAAATAGTGGTTTAGTAGACATAAAGCCCTTCTTATTAAGATGGAAATAGCCAAACAGAGAAGGCGTCTTGCAAAACTCTGTCCTAAACTCCAGAAAGTGAAAATTCCTCTCCTGGGAATTTTTAAGATTTGGGCAAAAGGATATAGAAATACCTTATGATTTTAAAAAAAATTAATCTAAAGAAGAAAACTCAGGGCAGATTTGAGAACACCAACGACTTTAAATAAAACTTAAAATAAGGTGCTGATCCACACCTTTTAAATAGCTAGTAAAACGTTAACTTTAACCATTAAAAAGTAGAAGGAAAAGAAACCCAAGATTTCAAAGTAGATTTTCAGAAGGCCTTAAGGTCAATATTGAGTTTTTATGGGACCACCAGGCTCTGCCTGTGTGTGGGGTGGGGTGGGGGGAGAAGAGAAGAGAATTTGTGAAACTAAATGGCCTTAAGACACCTTGTAAATTCTTATTTACAATTTCCAGCTTCTAAAAAGTTGAGATTGTTGATACAGACAGGGAAAAATGCTGGCTTCTGCAATGGAGTGGTATGGAGCTATGATCAAAAGATCTTGAGGATAAATATAAATATTATATACCACCTTCCTTAAATTAGCAACCACTACCACCATAAACTCTCTGAAAGTCTTGGAGCCATAGTTAACCAAAAAGGTTCCAGCTTCGAACTGTAAATTGAGAGAACCAATAATAAAATATGTCAATTAAGAGTATCTGATTGGGGCAGGCAGCATGTAAAGATATCCTTGCTTTAAAGGGAAAACTCCACACATTTCACTCAGCCTATTAGGTTGAAAATGACAGAGGTAAAAACTATTTCTCACCATGTACAAAATGGTTTGATAATTTTAAAAGGATATTTTAAGTTATAACTGGTATTTTTAGATTAATACCAATGGTGGTCATTTTACTCAAAGGGAAAAAAAAGATAACAGGAAAAAAGTGGAATGCAAGGTTTTCATTGAAAGAAAAGGTAATGTAGTGCCAATATTTAAGAAGGGTAAATGGGATAATCCAGATAACTATAGGCCTATCACTCTTCTGGAACAGCTGATACAGGACTCTGTTAATAAAGAATTAAAGGAGGGAATTATAATTAATGCCAATCAACATGGATTAATAGAAAATAGATCCTACCAAACTAACTAGTTTTTTTTTTAAATGAGAGTAGAAGTTTGCTTTATAAAGATAATAATGTTGATACTTAATACTTCTTGGTATTTGATTTGGTATTGAATAACATTTTGATTAAAATACCAGAAAGGGTATTGGGGGAGGGATAGCTCAGTGGTTTGAGCATTGGCCTGCTAAACCCAGGGTTGTGAGTTCAATCCTTGAGGGGGCCACTTAGGGATCTGGGGAAAAAATCAGTACTTGGTCCTGCTAGTGAAGGCAGGGGGCTGGACTCGATGACCTTTCAGGGTCCCTTCCGGTTCTAGGAGATGGGATATCTCCATTAATTTCTAAATTTCTAAAGATTAATATGGCACACATTAAATGGATTAAAAGCTGGCTAATTGATACGTCTTAAAATAAAATTGTAAACAGGGAATCATCATCAAATGGGTGTTTCTACTGGGGTCCTAGGGATCGGTTCTTGGCCCTACACTATTTTATTAATGGCCTGGAAGAAAACAAAAATAATCATTGATAAAGTTTGCAGATGAAAGGAAAACTGGGGGAGTATAAACAACGAAGAGCATGAGACACTGATTCAGAGCGATCTGTATTATTTGGTAAACTGGGCGCAAACAAACTATGCATTTTAATATGGCTAAATATAAATGTATATACAAATACATCTACAAAGGCTCCTACTCAAGATTCCCATTTATGCATTCTAGCATCCCATCAGCTCTTTTGGCCACAGCGTCACATTAGGAGGCCATGTTCATCTGATTATCCTCCCCCTCCTCAATCTTTTTCAGAGTTACTGCTTCCCAGGATAGACTGCTCATCCTGGAAGTATGGCCTACATTCTTTGTCCCTAGAAGTATATATTTATATTTAGCCATATTAAAACACACATTGTTTGTTTGCACTCAGTTTACCAAGCGATCCAAATTGCTCTGAATTAGTGACCTGTCATCTCCATTATTTACCACTCCCCCAGTTTTTCTGCTGTCTTCAAACTTTATTAGCGATGATTTTGTTTTCTTCTAAGTCACTGATAAAAAAAATGTTAAATAGAGTAGGGCCAATAGCCAATCCCTGCGAGATTCCACTGGGAAAACACCCTCTAGATCAGGGGTTCTCAGACTTTTGTACTGGTGACCTCTTTCACACAGCAAGCCCCTGAGTGCAAGCGCCCCCCCCATACATTAAAAACACTTTTTTATATATTAAACACCATTATAAATGCTGAAGGAAAAGCAGAGTTTGGGGTGGAGGGCAACTTGCAACCCCCCCCCCCCATAATAGCCTTGCGACCCCCTGAGGGGTCTGGACCCCCAGTTTGAGAACCCCTGCTCTAGATGATAATTCCCCATTTACAATTACATTTTGAGACCTATCAGTTAGCCCGCCCATAAGCCATTTAATGTATACTGTTAACTTTACATCTTTAAGTTTTTTTAATCAAAATGTCCTACAGTACAAGTCAAATACCTTACAGAAGTGCAAGTATATTATGTCAACACTATTACCTTTATCAACCAAATGTTTAGTCTCATCAAAAAAAAGCTATCAAGTTATTTTGACTGGATCTATTTTCCTTAAACCATGTTGATTTGCATTAATTACATTACCCTCCTTTAATTCTTTATTAATCAAGTCCCATATCAGCTGCTCCATTATCTTGCCCAGGATCAAAGTCAGGCTGATAGGCCTATAATTACCCCGGTCATCCCATTTACTCTTTTTAAAAATTGACACATTAGCTTTCTTCTAGTCTTCCAGAATTTCCATAGAGACTTACTGAAAATCAACATTAACAGTCCAGCAAGTTCTTCAGTCAGTTCTTTTAAAACTCTTGGATGCAAACTATCTGGACATAATTATTTTAAAATGTCTAACTTTAGTAGCTTCTACTTAACATCCTCCTGAGATACTAGTGAAATAGAAAGTGTGTTATCATCACCATATGATGAAACTATATCATCCGTTTTCCCCCAAATACAGAACAGAAATATTTATTGAACACTTCTGCCTTTTCAGCAATTATTGATAATTTCACCATTTCCATCTAGTAATGGACCAATAATATTGTCAGGATTAATTTTGTTCCTAATATATTAAAAATCTCCTTATTACCCTTAAGTACAGAGCACTTGCCAAGTCTCTCAGAAACATAGGGTCTGGCATCTGGCTGCCATAGCAAGTAGAAAGTGAGCAGGGGGGACGTTTGAGAAGGCATATCTTAAGCAATATCTGTGGTGGTTCTAGGTTGCTGCATCCTACTCAGCATCCTGTTTATATTGGCCCAAATTTTAGTCCACTTTTCTGTAATGACAAAGGAGAACTTCTTCTGTAGCAGGAACGCCAAACAGTCTGTCAGGTTTCTCAGCAGACAAATTTTCCTCACCCTCCCTTATACCTCACTATTCCCACCCAGTCACTGATCTGCCCAATAGTCACCAGATGATGACAACTCCATAGTATAGATCAGGGGTGGGCAAACCTTTTGGCCTAAGGGCCACATTGGGTTTCCAAAATTGTATGGAGGGCCGGTTAGGGGAGGCTGTGCCTCCCCAAACAGCCAGGCGTGGCCCAGCCCCCGCCCCCTATCCGACGCCCCCTCCTCCCCCGCTTCTTGCCCCCTGATGACCCCCCCTCGGACTCCTGCCCCATCCACCCCTCCTTGCCCCCTTACCGCGCTGCCTGCAGCACTGGTGGCGCGATAGCCGCGCCACCCAGAGCACCAGTACAGACAGCCGCGGTACCCGGCCGGAGCCAGACACGCCACCCCGCGCAGCACAGAGCACTGAATCAGGCCAGGCTCTGCAGCTGTGCTGCCCAGCAAGAGCGCACAGCCCCACCGCCCAGAGCATTGCGCTGGCGATGCAGTGAACTGAAGCTGCGGGGAGGGACCGGGGGCTAGTCTCCCGGGCCAGGAGCTCAGGGGCCAGGCAGGAGGGCCCCGCGGGCCAGATGTGGCCTGCAGGCTGTAGTTTGCCCACCTCTGGTATAGATGGATGGTTTTCTCCCAGGCAACCTAGAACAACCTGCTCTCTCCTCCACTCATGGACCTCAAGCAAGTCCACACTTCCAGTGCCACCAGCTTGAAATAATGTTAACTCAGTCACTAGTAGTGTTCTGCTGTCATAGGAATGTCATGCCACACATCCAAACTTCACAGACCCCCTTTTTTAAAATATAAAACACTTGCCATTGTCCTGATGGGGGGAACCCTGGAACAAAGTAGCTTCAGAGCACAGAAATGCAGACATTGAGAAGAATGAATGCCAAGGAGATAAATGTTGCAACTTTTCAATTGCTGACACACAGAAAGTTAAAAGGGAGAAACTTTTCATTTTTCTTCCTTGGACAGAAAAATGATGTACTATACTGTTACACTGCCTCACAGTGCCATCCGCTCCAGTGCAGACAAGGCACCCGCCTAGGTCATCAGTGGCGATCAGCACCAGGGTCCAGAACCTCCAAACTACAAGGAAGAGAACAAGGGATGACCAGCTGATGGAGATACTTTGATGGAGCTAATGGAGCAGACTTTGGCAGGTCGGATTGCCTGTTTACTCTGTAGAAGCAGATGCAGTAGCAGGGCCAGGAGAACCACGCTGCATCTGAGAGAACACTAGAGAGTAAGGAAAGGATGGTTCTGGATTATGTCACTCATGACCATCTCATAAAGAGGCAGGACCTCCAGAAGCAGCAGGAAAAGTACTACCAGCAGAGGGACCTGTTTGTGTGCATGCTGGGACTGAGAGCCACCAGGTCCCAAAACAGCTTGACTGGCCCTGCCCAGAGCACAGCAGCAGTACAGGTTTAGCCTCCCACTATGGCTGCCCTTCCACAATACCACGTCCTGAAGGTTGAGAACATCTAAGTGAAGGGTTAGCTAGTCCATGGATAGAACATATGGTCAGCAGTACCCTATGCACTCCACCCCACATACAGGCCTAGAAGAGGGACAACAAGTACTCTGATCATGTGTACTTCCATTATATGTGACATAACACTGCACCTCTTGTGCATTTAACTATCTCGAGGCAGCTAAACTTCCAGTTTCATTCATTGTCATTGAACAGCAAAATATTTTAATCTCCTAGTGTGAGAGTTCCTTAGGAACTTCAAAACCTAAATATTTTAATACCATAATACTGACAATACACACACCATTATCTCACATAGGTTCACTGACACAGAGCATAACTAATACTCAGATGATCTCATTTTCCCCTTTAAGCCAAGGATGTAGGAACACTGGCACCCCTTACTTCCCTAGTTCTCCTGGTCCCAGACAGTATATATTCTGGCTGTCTACACTGGGTCCATAAAGCAGCACAATCACAATCACCACCCCAATCCTGCCCGAAATATTCCCCATTATCATCACACATTTACAGTGCACACCATGCCTCAGTAAAATGAATGGCATTATACATGCTGCAGACCAAACAATTTTGTAGGCAGCAGCATCTGGCCTTCAGTCAGCCACACACACATTCCACCACCATCCTGTACTTTTTCAGTGTGTAATTAAACCTTCTGCCAGCAACTCTCACATCAGAGTAGGGCTTCATGAGATAGGAGAGGAGAGGATATTCTGGGTCTGCCAAAATAACAGTGGGAACAGATATCCTATTGATATCCATATTGCTGGGTGGGAATAAAGTCTCAGTTTATCGAAATTCAAAAAGACCGGATCTCCAGAATAACCTGGAATCATGCACTCTGCCCATGCAACCCACAAAAGCACCCGTGAACCTCCCTTTGTAGTCAGCCAAGGCGTGCAGAACGAGAGGGTAGCATTGTGAACCCATGGATTCTCAACCACAATCATTGGCAGACCATCATTAATGTACTAATACTTATCAAACAAGTGCACCACCTACACCCAAAGGCACTTAGTCCCATTTTCCCATAGTATTCTTATCTTTATGGCTAGTCCAGAGTTTCCTGAGAAGGCAGGCCCCAGCCTGTGCCTAACTCTCCCCATATTCAGTGTTTTATTTCCCAGCAGGTATTTGTCTCTTCTCCTGTCCCTTTCAGGAGTTGTTTTTTGCTGTTATTATTATTTTCTTTTCCGTATGCACTCCTAGGTACTGCTTTAGCCCCCCAGTCTTCCAGAGTGCTGCCTCATCCTTCTCTCTCTTGGAATGACCTGGGTCTGGCTTACGTAGTCCCAGACCCCTCCCACTCCCAGCTGTCCCGAGAGAACTACTTAATAGGAATCAGCAGCTTGTTTTGGGGGTTTGTGGTTTTTTCCTCTCCCCGCCCCCATGTGACAAACTTTGTCACAAATATCCCTTCCAGTTTACAAAATCTGTGCAGATGATGGTCCTAGCATGGTTCAGGAACCATTTGCTCAAAAGCCACTATTTCAATGACAATTCCAATCTTAACACATGCACATACACACTCAAGTGAACCAAAGCTATAATTGCTTTGCAAACCTCTATCACCACAACACCAAAATTTGACTTCCCAAACTGATTAGTCACTGATCTTTAATTGTCTGGGATTGCCAGCTTCCAGAGAGCAACAAGAACCCACTTCTGGACTGGTATGGGCTGTCTCATTTGCAGATCAGGGCACTAAAAGACCAGGGCAAGCTCCTCACATAGCTCCAAGAAGGTAGTCTTCCTCATGTAAAAGTCCTGGGCCCACTGCTGGTCATCCCAGGTCATTATGCCAATGTAGTCCTATCACTCAATGGTTGTGGTCCTGCTCCAGAACCGCCAATTAGCAAAGGGCAATTGCTCAGCTGTGGAAACATACATGAGCGATCTTCACTCCTCCATCATATCTGCATGCAGCCTACATAATCTCATTAACAAAGCACATCATTGCTGTCTGAGGGTGAAAAACTATTCCAAAAGATCCTCCATAACACCTCATGCCCTGCATCTTCCTTCTGCTCCCAAAATAAGAAATCTATTAATGCTAACATTTGGTACAGGACATTGTTCTGAGTCAGAGAAATGCCTTCACACTGAGTGCAGGTTGTGAACACAAAACCAGAAGTGGTGTACTGTAATGAATTGCTGGGCAAACACCACTTCTGACCATGTACCCAGAGAAGATGGAAAACACTTTTTTTTTTATTTTTATTTTTTTTATTTTTGCATTCCATAGTAGGGCCCTGGCTTAGAACATGTGATGATCACCATGTAAGTAATATCACTTAGATTAAACTAAATAAAATGGATCCAGAGAATGTAAACATAGCTCCTTTTACTGTAACCAAAATTTGATTCCAATGATTCAGGGGCTATATCTTTGGGCACCCATCAGAATAATTTATTTTGCCTTTGGAACCCAGGTAGCACCCTTATACTGCAGGCCTCTAATACAGTTTTGCTGCTGAGACAGTTTAAAACAATGGAACACAGAAAATCACTGCTCGTTAGAATCCAGAGAAAAAGCTAGTATTGAGACCTGCCAAACTATTATCTTCTGGCTTTTTCCTAACATAGCTTACCACTAAATGGTACAGGCAAGTTTACATGTAAAGACTCACTACCAGTTAAGCACAGTTTCTATAAAATAGCACAAATATGTGCATGCATGTAGCTAGTTTTCACGATAATCAATATGCTCAGAGTCCAGAAGGTTAGGTTACCTCTTGACTAGTTTGAGAAAGTAGCCATTTCATTAAAGTAACCACGGTGGGGCTTCTCTACTCACAGATGCCATAATGTGCAGGAAACCTCTCCTTGAGAAAAATCAAATCTTGTGAGGAGAATGGTACTTGGTGTGCAATGAAATCTGAGCCACCTCCTTAGCTGGGTACATTGTGAATGTAAATCCCAGTGTAGCAATAGTACAGAATCAGAGAAGCTTTCAAACTTGATGATCCCTGGAACCGGACACATCATCCTGCAAACTATGAATACACCATGGGATGGAGGAGAAGGCAGGCATCTATTGTGGATAACTGCTAAAGGACACTTAAAGATGCACCATAAGAGGGCAGCTGAAAAGGTCATATCAGAGGAAGTAATCCAGGTCCCATTGAGAGCCATGAGATGAAATGGTCATAGATATGATTTTTTTTTCCCCTTAAGATGGACTGGAAAGGGAGCAGAAAAGAAGGAAATATGTGGGGGAGGAGAGAGAGAACAAGTGTGAGAACAGAGAGGTAGAGATGATGGAGGGGGTGCAATTGCCATTCCTGGCTCTCCCCACAGTTCTCTTCACTATCTTTATTTTCCCTTCCTTCCTTCCTCTTCTCCCTCTATTGATATCTTCACCCATTCCTTCTCCTCTACTACTCTTGCCAGTTCTGTCTTTCACTTCTACGGTCCTATAGCCTCTTCCACCCCGCAGACCCATGTACAGAAGTCCACATACTGCCTCTCTCCCCCTCTCGTCACCTCCTCTTCTTTAGCGCTACCTGCTTCTAACTCTGGCCTTCCCTCCATTGCCACCCTCCTCTCAGCACAGTAGAAGGCATGTGTCAGAGGCAATGATGGGGCATGGCTGGAGCATATTGAATTCTCCAACTGACAGATATTCCCTTGGGAACCATTGTACCCTGGTATTAATTACAGTATATTGGAGAGTGCTCTGACCTACACTGACACTGGGCTGGGCCACAGCCAGGCAAAAGAATCAGAGAGCAATAATGTACCTCCCCCCTCTGCTGCCTAAGTGGATCTTTGCCACATACTAGAATCTGGCCCATTTCTATTTCTATTTCTTTTGTTTTTTACAGTGCAAATATTTGTCATAAAAATAAATATAAACTGAGCACTGTACACTTTGTATTCTGTGTTGTAATTTAAATCAATATATTTGAAAATGTAGAAAACATCCAAAAATATTAAATAATAGAATACCATTTATTTAAATGATGTGATTAATTGCTTGACAGCCCTAATTTTTACTAAGCTACTCATGTTGGTTTAGTTCTAACCTTCTCTAATTTGTTTGCAATTCAAAATTGAAAAACACAAAACTACATATTTGCAGGAGAAACCATGCCATTGCATGGATTCATTGGAGCAAGCTCATCAGTCTGCCTGAAGCATCATTCAAGAAATAGCTCTTCACACAATCTGTACTTCCACTGGGACCTCAAGACAGAGTGGAAGGATCAGAGGAGGAAGCTATTGTCAGAAACCTGTAGGAAGAGGATGAAAGAATGCATTACCATATACTTCCCAGCTGGTAGCAGGCCAGCCCACTATTTCCCTGAACCTACCACTCCCATAAGGATGATTTTTTGCTGGCACTGAAGTCTCCAAAGAGTTTAACTGACAGGTCTCAAAAAGTAGTTGTCAATGGGAAATCATCAAATTTTTTTTTTCTAATGGACTTCAGCAGGATTGGTTCTAGACTTGACTACTTTCAACATTTTTATCAATTACATGGAATTAAAATTTGTGAACACAGACTGGTGGAATGGTAAATAATGAGAAGAACTGGGCAGTCATACAGAGCAATCTGGATCGATTGGTAACCTGGGCCTATTCAATCAAAATAAATTTAACACAGACAAATGAGAGGTCATACATCTAGGGACAAAGAATGCAGGCCATCCCTACAGAATTGGGGGATAGTATCCTAGAAAGCAGTAATTCTGAAAAAGATTTAGGGGGAATAATGGACAAACAACTGAACATGAGCTTCCCAGTGCAATGCTGTGGCTAAAAGGGTAATGGGATCCTTACATTCATAACAGGGAAGCAGTGAGTGGGAGGAGGGAGGTGATTTTACCACTGTACATGGCTTTGGTGAGTGACACAACAATACTGTGACCAGTTCTGGTAATCTCATCTTAAAAAGTGTTGAAAAATTGGAGAGGATGGACAGAAGGGACCCAGAAATTATTCAAGGGCTGGGAAAAGTAACTACAGTGTGAGACTTAGAGACCTCAATTTGTTTATCATATCAAAAAGAAAACAGAGATTGATGACCTGATTACAGTGTACAAGGGAGAAAAGATCACTAAAGGGATTTTTAATCTAGGGAGAAAGGCATAACAAGTTATCAGTGGTTGCAACTTTGTGACATAAGTGCTGGAACTAGAGATGCTGGGGTGCCTGAAGTGGTTTCCATCATATACAGGATTTACAGTTTGGTTCAATGGCTCTCAGCACCCGCACTATACAAATTGTTCCAGCATCCCTGCTTCCTGACAGGCTCCAGGAGTTCAATCTGTTTAGCTTCACCAAGAAAAGGTTAAGGGGTGACTTAATGACAATCTACATAAGAAACAACATTTTCATAGTGTGCTCTTCAATGTAGCACAGGGGTCGGCAACGTTTGGCAAGCGGCTCACCAGGGTAAGCACCTTAGCGGGCCGGGTCAGTTTATTTACCTGCTGACATGGCAGGTTCGGCCGATCGCAGCCCCCACTGGCCGCGGTTCGCCGTCCCGGGCCAATGGGGTGGCAGGAAGCGGTGCGGGCCAAGGGATGTGCTGGCAGCGGCTTCCCGCCGCTCCCATTGGCCCGGGACGGCGAACCGCGACCAGTGGAGGCCGCGATCGGCCGAACCTGCCGCGTCAAAAGGTAAATAAACTGGCCCGGCCCGCTAGGATGCTTACCCTGGCGAGCCGCGTGCCGAACATTGCCGACCCCTGATCTAGCAGGTCTAACAAAAGATTCAATAGCCAGAAGTGCAAGCTAGACAATTTCAAACTAGAGATAAGGCACAAACTTTTAAAAGCAAGGGTTAACCATTGGAACAACTTATGAAGGATTGTGGTGGAGGAGTCTCCCTCACTGACAATTTCTAAACAAAATTGGAACAGTGAGGGTGATTAACTACTGGAAAAAACCACCAAGGGAAGTTGTGGATTCTCCATCTCTTGGGATTCTTAAAATCCAGACAAGACTAATAAACGCAAGGAAGACATAGATCTGAGGGTTTATTAGAACATGTTTGGATGGAAAACAAACTAAAATGGAAGAGATATGGTATTTCTTGGAGTACTTGTGGCACCTTAGAGACTAACAAATGGTGCCACAAGTACTCCTGTTCTTTTTGACGATACAGACTAACATGGCTGCTACTCTGAAACCTGGTATTTCTTGGGAAAACTGGGTTGTAGAAAGGGAATAAGAAGGATGAAATATGTAGGGGGTTCCCTAGGAGAAAAGGTGAAGTGCACTGAGAGTTGCTGGGAGTGGCCTCGTAAATAAAGTAACTGACAGGAAAGGAGTAGGTAAATCTGTCTTGTATGGAGAAGAAAAATCTGAATGAAGAGTGACTGACAATGTAAAGAAGTAGGAGGAGAGCACGTAAGCTAAAGAGGAGCTCGGAAGTCCCGCTGAAGAGCCAGGATACTACTCAGGTTGGTGTCATGGTACCAGTAGGTCAATATGGTTGATGATGGGTAAGAGATATGAAAACAGATACAAAAATATCAGTAACAAAACAGGAGGAAACATTCAGACTTAATCCCTTCATTAATATTCACAATATATTTCATAACACTAAATAAAATTATTACAATAATCTCAAGAAATAGCAATTAAACTGTATCAATGTTCCTTTAATGAGTACAGGTAAGAGCACAAAGTGGTTTCATTGTGGAAGTACATGCGAACCACTGGGTAAACAATCTATTTTCAGTGTCTAGCAAAATAAATAGTAAGTTGTGTAAGGAGAGAAAGACAAATTCAGTTTGAAAACATGGCATTAGTAATAAGAGTATGATCCAATGCCCAGTTAATTCAGTGTAAAGTTTCCCCTCTATATTCAGTAAGCACTGGATGAGATCCAAAGCTAAATAAAATAAGGTTAAAAGATAAATATGAATTTTAAGATTGACTGTCTCCCTTTAAATTAAAATCAACACGTTTCATTATAAAAACACTTACTTTCCTTATTTAAAGTCTAGCATGTTCATGCATATATTTTAAAAAGTATTTTACAAGTTTACATAATTTTCAAATATAGGTGCCTAAAACTGGAAATCAAATCTATATTTAGGCACCTTAATAAAAGTGAACCGATTTTCAAGGAGCTGAGCACTCAATTCCCACTCAATGGAAGCTGCAAGTGCTCAATTGCTGAAACCCAGTCCACTTTTACTTAGGTGCCTAAATACAGATTTGTGGATCCAACCTTGAGCATTCACAATTGAAAAAATGTGGTCTTAGGTAATATTCTATCCATTATTACTTTTTTTTTTTTTTAAATAAACACTGCTCTGATAGTACAACTGTAGTTAGTCAAGGATCTGTTAGATGCTGTGCTATCCTAGGACAATAACTAGATTAAATAATGGACCAAACTGTTTGTATTCTTTTCCAAAATTTCTTTCACATTTTAATAGTTTTTATAATAAATTGTTTCCCTTTAACTGATATCAGATTTATCAATTGCTTCTTTATTAGAGATGAGAGGAAGATCAATACCACAGACTATTCAGATATGTATGGGAACATTTTCCAACTATACTTCTTGAACCCCAAAAGTTAAATAATTATAAACCAGATCTGTCTTTACAGAGAAGTTTTATCGTATAATTATGATGCTGATCATTTAGAACTATCCAAACCGTCTCCAGCATTTTTAAAGAGCTAAGCAAAGTTATTTTTAAAAATCAAACATATGTGCTTTTTTTCTGTTTATGTCTTCGGAAAGAACATTCTGTATAATGAAAAACACGACCAAATTTTTCACAGTACATCACTATAAAACCCTGTAATTGACTTTTTGGGTTGGTTTACTCTATATCTATTTTTGTCCATGTAGAAAACAGCAATGATGTGGTAAAAATACCAAAATTTAGGTCCCATTGCAGGATAAGGCTCCATCCTGATTAGTGAAGTAGTATCATGTTTTCTCTGGGAAATATGCCCGTTTTCTAAGAGGGAATTCAGTCCACATGAACCTCCTCTTTTTAAAAAAATCAGTGCTTGTACGCTGCAGAGACTCTAGTGACTGCTCCCAGCTTTAGTTGGAACAAGAATGATTGAACCAAGCTCTTTCACTAAATAGAATGTAACTCAGTTCATGCGTTTTATTGTAAATTTAATTGATATATGAATTTCCAGCTATTCACCAATTTTCTTTAAAGATGCAAGCCAGAATGAGCTGATGTTCTTTATTATTTTAGTGTAACCTGAAATGACCCAAAGTTTAACAACTAGTATTTCCTTTGTTACTGCCGACGAAATAAAACTTTCTGTAGTCCAATGAAACTTTTGGATGCAGCAGCTACAAGAATGTATGATTTCTTGTTTCTAATTCATACTACCAATGTTTATTCTCTTGATGTATATGAACCTCTACTTCATTAAGAAAAAAAAAATCACAAAACAATAAGCAACCTGGGCTAAACAATACTAGCTCACTCCAAACACCACAATGAAAGCTAGCTTTGTGGTCTTCTTTTCACTTACTATCAGCCTATCAAGTCTTAAGAGTAACTAGTTATCTACTATGTATCAGATTATTCAAAAAGTGCCATTTATATACAATGATTAGTATACAAAAATAAGATGTATAAATAATAACCTAATGTCACAGTAATAACTAGATGCTCCAATCAAGATTGAAGCCCAATTGTGCTGCCCCAATGAGTTTACATTCTATTGTAAAATATGTAACAAGTTCAGAGTCAGTTTGAAATTTTGGTAGCACTAGTAGATTAGTTTCAAATGACTGGATACAATATTGTTACCAGTAAAATATACAAAAAAAAAGTCATTTTGAAAGGAGAGGGTAACTTAAGAGGACACCTATGTTGCAAGGTTGAGGAACAGGAAATATGGTGGTTGTATCAACAGTCAGAAAGAGAAGGGAAGGGATTTAGGAAGAAAAAATGGTTACTTGTCTTTCATAACAGTTACCTTTACACTATAGGTGTGTGCATTACATTTCAGTGTATTAGTATATAGAGCAGCATAAACAAGTCATTGTCTCTTTGAAATTTTAGTTTGTACTGACTTTGCTAGTGTTTTTTATGTAGCCTGTTATAAAACTAGGCAGCTATCTAGATGAGTTGATGTACCCCCTTGAAGACCTCTGTGTAACCCCAGGGGTACGCGTATCCCTGGCTGAGAACCACTGACTAATGAACTCATCCCAAAAAACAATTATGATAAGTAAGTAACCATGTTTCCCCCGTGAGTGCTTGCATATGTCCATTTTGCTGTAGGTCATTCCCAAGTTGTTACCCCAGGGAGTAGGGCTCAGAGTTTTATTCAAAAAGGGACTGCATGACTGCTTTGTGTAGATTTGCTTCCTCTCTCATTTGCGCGATAGTGTGAAAGGTTTGGTAAAAGTATGGATCAAGAATGAGGCCGCTGCCATGCAGATACCTATAACTGCACTACGAACATTGCCAAGGCCAAGTGAGCTCTGGTTGAGTGCACTGTAAGCTTGTGAGGAGGCAATACACCTTTTGCCACACAGTGATGCAGCTCATCATCCATTTTGAGAGCCTGAGTAGTGACTGGAAGACCTCTCGTACATTCTGCATATGACACAAAACACTGGGATGAAATTCGAAAGAGCTTCCTCCTATCCAAGTAAAAGGCTAACACTTGAACATATAGGGTGTGGAGTCTCTGCTCATCCCTATGTGAACGCAGTTGCAGGAAGGACATTGGCAGGTAGATAGATTGATTCTAAGTGAAAAATCAGAATCCACTTTCTAAAGGAACCTGCGGTGGTGTCTCAGCTACACCTTGTCCTTGCAGAAAACTGTGTATGGTAAGTGACCAATGCTTTCACTTCACCTACCCTTGTGGCAGAGGTAATGGCCACCACGAAGCTCACACCTTCCCTAACTGGTGCAAAAATGAGCATTTCGTCCATGGCTCAAAGGCAGGGTCCATAAATGCAGACACCACCAAATTCAGGCCCCAGGCTCGTGCTTGGTTTCTGATGGGCAAAACCTGTCTACCTAGAAGACCCTTTAGGAATCTTTTCATGATAGTATGAGAGGGAATAGTCCTGACTATCTATGTGAGGATGAAAAGCTGAGATGGCCACCAGGAGCACCCTGATGGAGCTTAAGTACTAAACTTCACTCTTCGAGGTTCAAGAGCTAGTCTAGTACCATTTGAATTTTAGTCTGCATCTGGAAGACATTATGGGAGTCTGACGAGATAGAGAAACACTTCCACTTACTCATGTAAGTAGCTCTCAAGAAAAGTTCCCTGCTGTTAAGAAGCACATTACAGGCTGTCATTGAGCAGTGCACTTCCTCCACATTCAACCATAAAGGTAACCGTAACCCTGAGATAGAGCACTTGTGGAGTCAGGTGCAACATCTGGATGTGGTTCTGTGTCAGCAAGCTTCTGACTACCGGCAGTGGTAGGAATTCTTGAGTGGACTATCAGTGGCGGTCTGAATACCATATCTGTTTTGGCTAGGCTGTAGCTATGAGGATCATCCTCCCATGATCTTGCTTGAGCTTGAGAATGACCTTGGGAATAAGGGGTTTTGTAAGATAATCATACAGGAGTTCCTTGTCCCATGGAAACAGGAAGGCATCTGATATTGATCCCAGCCTGTGATCTGAAACAAAAAAAAACAGGGATGCTTCCTGTTGTGATGGGCTGCAAACAGATCCATGGACAGAAAAAGCCCCTATCGTGAAACACCCTATAACACCCAGGCCACAATCTTCACACTGAGGGGCGATTTGTGGTCCAGAGGGAATGATCTGCTCAGACAATGTGCTAGGCTGTTTTGGAACCCCAGCAGGTGAGAAGCTTTGAATGTGGCCAAGTTCTGAATAAAGTAGTTCCACAGCCTTGTGGGAGAGGCTGTCCAATATGGTTCCTCCCTTTTTCATGCAAATGACTGCTGTGGTGTTGTCAGTAAACACCTAGACAATCTCCTTTTGAATGTGCTGGCGTGCCTAGAAAATTGCACATAATTTGAGAACATATATGTGCAATCTGGCCTCACTAGCCATCCATAAGGTGTGAGCTCGAATGTCGCCCAGATGCACTCCCTATCCCACAGTTGATGCATCTATTACCACGGTCATAGTAGAGAGGGGAGGGGAGACAGGGACCCCCATGCACACATTGTCCTGAATCATCCACCAGGTCTGGGATGATAGCAACCTCACGAGGACGTGCAGTCAGTCAATCATCTTCATATTCATCATCTAGACCAGAGGTTCTCAAACTGTGGAGTACCAGTGGTCCATGAGCTCCATTCATGTGGTCCACGGATAGTTCCCTCCAAGCTGCGCACCTGGACAGCCGCACACAAGAGAACGAAGGGCCACCCACCTGATTAGTCGAGCTGCACAGGTGTGGCTCCACTAATTAGGTGCCTGGACCCTGGAGAAGATGCACATGTAAGGTGAGGTGGTGAACTTGGGGGGAATTGGGTGTAGGTGGGAGGGGGCAGTGCGGTGAGAAGAGAGGGTGGGGGAAATTTGGGACATCCTGGGCTACAGCAGCTAGAGAAAGAGGCGACTTTCCCCAGCTCCAGGGCTGCAGCTGCAGGGGAGAGATAGCACTCCTTCCCAGCCTCAGCTCTGTGGCTGCTGTGGTGGGAGAGAGACCCTCTTCCATCACAACCCCATCTCGGGGGCTGCTGCGGTGGGGGAGAGAGGGACAGACTTCCCTCCTTCCCAGCCCAGCTCAGTGGCTGTCATGGCAGGGGTAAGAGGGCACATCCATTGCATTAGAAAGATAAGACTACTGATATTAAATATAAGTTATGTACTTTTATTTTTAGAACTAAAAAATGTTAATTATTAAGTTGTTGTTTTTTATATCGTGCTTTTATCCAAAGCACTTTACAATAGTTAGCCAACGGTACAAACAACATTTGGAAAGGTCAGTAAGTGGTCCGCCGAGACGCTTAGCAATTTTCAAGTGGACTTTGCAGGGAAAGTCCTGCTCAGCTCCCACAGCCCTGGGGTGGAGCAGGCCCAATAGAGATAAAATCTTTAGATAATTTAACTGCCAAACTAGCAAGCCTCTACTGAGTATGTATGAACGACAATTTTCACAGACTTATAATCTGGGCAAATTTGGATAGATTTTCATGGCAAAAGACATATATCCCTCACACTAGAATGACCCCCTGCCAGATTTCAAGTCCCTGCACCAATGGAGGCACTAAAGTTCCTCAATGAGATGGCTGAGAACATGGGCAAAACAACATATTTTCCCCTAACTTTGTTCTAGGAAACAGCAGATTCATTTTTGCTGACACTTCAAACACCCAACAAACAAAAAATCAGCCTGAGGCAGAAACACAACATGGAAAATTTTAACCCAAATGGTTGACAAAGTCATAAACTGAAACCAGGATATCATCATGAAGTGTTGGCAATCTTACTACAGACAGCACTGCCAGTTCTACCTATAGTAAAGAATTGTATAGAGAAGGTAGGATCAAGAGCTTCCATTCTTCCTATCTCATAAGACAAAAACAATTGGACATTCAATTAAAATTAAAGGTTGAAAATCCAAAACAATCAAAGGAAATACTTTTTCCACACAACACGCCCTTGGACCGTGGAACTCATTCCACCGGATGTCATTGAGGCCAAGGAGTTCGCAATACTGAGGACTGGAGATTTATATGGATAACAAGAATATCCAGAATTATAATAGTTAATTCTAACAAAAATTTTGAAAGCAGTATAAACCATCATGGTTTGAGGTTTAAAACAATCTCTATTAGGAATTAAGAAGAGACCTTCACAGAGAGCGGGTTATCCCACATTTGCCCACCGCAAAATCTCTTTTACCTTCCTCTAAAGTTTCTGGTGCTTACCATAGTGAGACACACAATATCAAAAGTGAGATCCAGTATTGTAACGCCTATGTTCCTATTAAACATTGTTAAGAAATAGACTCATGTTTCACAGCGTGAAACCACCATAACGGATGGTGATTAGTAGTCTACTCATTGGGGAAATCTCATCTTAAATAACTGTCCTCTATAGAATTTTTTTGCAACTTCCTTCAAAGCATCTGGTATTGGTCACTATCGGAGACAGAATACTGGAATACATGGACAACAGATCTGACCCACTATAACAATTACATTCTCACGTTAACCAATAACTATGCTTAGATTCATACTAATTATTTACTGTCCACTAGAACTTTAGCAACACTACAATATTTCCTCATATCTGTGTAAAGTTGATTAGTTTTATTTGTCGAGAACCGGTTTTTAGTTGCACATTGCCAATAATGTTATCCATATCCCTATTTTATGTGTCATCTTTCCTGTTTCAATCTACATTTGAGGCCAGTGGCAGGGTTAGTGCGCATACAAGGGCTTCCATGTATTCATTTTTCTGACAAATTATTTCTATTCTTGCAGCACATCTGAACCAGCTGGAGCAATTAAACAATCAAACTTATAAATGAACTTGGTACATAGAAAATAGTTTTATTTAGATTTATTGCTTCTACCAAAAGCTCTAGGCACTTATAAAAATGTCTGAAAATATGTACATTAAAACAAATATGTCAAAAAGACAATTTAAAAGGCTCTTACCCTAACACTGAAGAGTCATCCTTCCATTCAGCTTGAAAAGAGACAACTAAGGGGGGGAATATGATAGAGGTTTATAAAATCATGACTGGTGTGGATAAAGTAAATAAGGATGTGTTATTTACTCCTTCTCATAACACAAGAACTAGGGGTCACCAAATGAAATAGGCAGCAAGGTTAAAACAAACAAAAGGAAGTATTTTTTCACACAACACAGTGTCAACCTGTGGAATTCCTTGCCAGAGGATGTTGTGAAGGCCAATACTATAACAAGGTTAAAAAAAGAACTAGATAAATTCAAGGAGGATACATCTATCAATGGCTATGAGCCAGGACAAGCAGGGATGGTGATCCTAGCTTCTGTTTGCCAGAAGCTGGAAATGGGCAACAGGGGATGGATCGATCACTTGATGATTACCTGTTCTATTCATTCCCTCTGGGGCAGTGGCATTGGCCACTGTCAGAAGACAAGATACTGGGCTAGATGGACCTTTGGTCTTACCCCATATGGCCATTCCTATGCTGTAACCCTATGCAGCCCTCACGGTATATAACACATCTAGACTATCCCTCAAAATCTCTCTCCAGCCATACAACTTAAATTCCTTCCCACCCACCCCAACTAACTCCATTCCTAGAAAAAAAAATTTGAACAGCTGACCCTGGCTGCATATTCTGAAAGTCACCAAATCTGAGCTCTGGCAAACACAGAAGGGAAACAAGTTCCATAGTCAAAGAACCCAAACCGTAAATGCCTGGTGTTACCACTCTCCATTTTAAACCTGAGAAAGGTGGGTGGGAGATGCAGCTCTAGATCTTCACATACTCTCAACTGCCATATCATCACATGGATAAAGGTGCAGTGGTCTCAGACAATCACGTGACAATGTGCAAATCTACAACTAGACCACAAGAGAGGCACCCCAGAAAACTCTTACTGAGGAATGGGAAGTTAGGCATTTTTATCTCATGCCTCTGGAAATAATCAGTATTCAGAAAAATAGTATTGAGTTTTACGCAGCCATGAAAGAACCACATACAATTTGTGTGGTCCTTCAGTAATCCAAAAAACGATATCAATGCTTTGAATAGGATTCTCAATGTACTATGGATGTGATTAGATACATTTGCAGCAATCAATCTTTCTAAAGGAAGTTCTGATTTACTATTCTACTGTGTTGAAATGTTTGAAAAAGAAAACACTAAATGTTTGAATATAATCATCATAAATCTGTGACGATACACGGATAAATCAGTCCAGATGGAAATGTGATAACATTTTGTGTTTCTAATCTATAAAGAGATATATTAACTTCGTCCTCAGGCATGTGTTGAAGTGTGGTTGAAATATAAGATGATACAAGTTTAAAGCCCAAAATGTAATAAGAAATCAAAAACTATGTGCTGCAACTTTAATAGTGGAATATACACATGAAGGTTTCAAACTGTATTGTTTGCCCAACCTATTAACACATTTTAATTAATAGTTATTCCCTACCATAATATTAAAGGCTGTCCCTTCTGCTGCATCATTCATTCCTAAATACATACTTTAATGGCCAGCTCTTGGTCCCACTGAAGTTAATGGAACTAGGATTTGGTCCCAACAGATTTTATTACAGCACATGTTTAGGAATTAAAGTTATACAGTAGGAAATGTCTGGAAACTTTTTTTTAAAAATAGATAATCCTGGCCCAAATGCTGCTCATTTTACTCATGGGAGTAGTCCCACAAATGGGATCCTGGTTGCCTTATTCTCATGGGTAGTCATGTTGCTTTCAATGGGGAAAGATTAGAAGTGGCTTTCTTATTTAAAAAATTGTATAAAATATATTATAAATAACATTTGGAACAAATGAAAATATACCTGTGGTAAGCAAAAATCTGTTTACACATTTTTTAAAAAGTTAGAAGGTACTAAAGGAAAGTTTCTAAAGGAAAGGTTTAATAGTCCACATAAAACAAAACTGATTCATATGAGAGAGAGAGAGAGAGAAAGAAAGAAAGAAAGAAAGCCTTCTAATTTCATTAGCTAACAAATGTATAATAAATATTTATACTTTACTACAACAAACCTGTCATAACATGACCATTTGTTTTTTATTTTTAATACACCATACAATATTTTAGCGTTTAAAGTAATTCACCTTAAAAATGTGGAGTAATCAAACAATGAATTACAACAGAAACGCTGTGTACCCTATAGATCAACCAATATGTTTTTAAAGAACAGTCTGATGACACTCATCTTCTTTTACTTAATGATCATTTAAAAAAATAAGGAAGAACTTTGTTAGCTACCTCTCCAGAATTCAATTCAACCACAATTAATTTCTATTAGTGCACTATGTAAAGCCCACAAACTCAGTTTTTATTGTAAAATTATTTGTAATGAATTGTTAAAGATTTACAAAGAAACATTCAGTTTCATGGTTAAAATACGAAGAAGGCCGGTTTACAAAGCCTTAACATTTCAATTAAAACTGAAAATGTCCGACTATTATAACCTGTGATTTTTGGTACACATTAAACTGGTTACAGGAAGAAAGCAAAAACAGTAACATGAACAATATTTTTTTTGTAAAAAAAAAAAATCCAACTGAAAACTAAAATGTAATAGCAATAAATACTGTGAATGTATGCATGTTTTAAAACACTAAAGTAGAATTCTGGTTTGGTCATTCTTCTTAACTACTCCACATAACTAAAGCACTTTAACTCGTCCATCTTCATCTTCCTCAGTTTTTCCTTGTATTTACTGCAGTATCATCTTTTAATGTGCAGTGATATTTTACCCAGCAATAATACAATTTTTAAACAGTATGTAGTTCTATAACAGGTAGCACTATAGCTATCTATGGTACTTATTACTCCTGGGGGAACTCTGTGTCATTGTATGCATGCAGAATTCATGCCCCCGCAAATTTATTTATTTCTCTGCAGAAAAATTAACTCTGATAAGGAAGCAAAGGGAAGCTGCAAGAGTGGTCATGTGCCCTTCTCCATCAGCACAAGGAGGTTGGTTTGGGCTCCTGGAGCAGCCGGTAGATACAGGGGGGGCTTGGCAGTCTCTCTCGCTTGCTATTGCAGCATACTCGGCGTGTCGGGGTATTTCTGAGGAGGTAGGCCTGGGGCAGGCTTTATTCTCTCAGGCAGAGCAGACTGTAGCAGCCTGCCTGTTTAGTCAATTGTTTCCCATGGTCTTTGTGAATTTCCCCAGGAGTATAAAACAGGTGTAAAAGTTTTAAGGCTCCTTTACATTGCCAGAGTGGCTTAAAGGACAGTATGGACTTATAAATGCTTATGATGTTTTAGTGATTAGAATTGAACTCAATTTTTGGACTGAAAAAATTTCCTATCAAAATGTGCTCCATGAACTGTTTGGTACTGACCTATCTGGAAATAAATTGTGAGTTTGATTCCCCACCCCTCACTTGCTCTTCAGTTGCCTCTGATGTAGCACTGAGCATATGGCTGCATATATTTGTTGACTAATAACTAGAAATAAAGGGTCAAGCCTAGCTACTTTACTATTAGGCAAGGGTATTTGGATATTTTCTCCAATGCTCCCCCACTCCCATTCTCCATCCATTATATTGTAGTTTAAATAAATTACCAAAATAATTGAAACCAACGTGATTATATTGTTATTTTGACAAATAAAATATGCAGAATTTTAAAATATTGTGCATAGAATTTTTAATTTTTTGGCGCAGAATTCCCCCAGAAGTATACTTATGAAGCTCTCATTACTGTAGTATCTGAACACCTCACAATCTTTTATATATTTCTCCTCAAAACACATGTCTACACTGCAACTGGAAGCAAGACTCCAAGCCCAGGCAGACAGACTCACCCTAGTGAGCTACTGCACAACAAATAGCACTATGGGTGTTGCTGCACAGGCAAAAAGGCTCAGTCTAGCCACCCATGCTTAGACCAGGCCAAAACCCCTGGGTCCATGCTCAGGTGGCTAACCCAAGCATCCGCTGGTAAAGAATGTACATCCAGACTACTGTTTTTAATGATAACTCAAGACTGCCTACCTGCAGTGTAGATATATCCTTTGTGATTTGACAGAGATCCAGAAGTCTGTAGTAAGGACTTGAATCTAGGTCTCCTAAGTCCTTGACTAGGCTCAAACCACTGGAGCATGTTTTACACTTATACACACTTACGTACATATGTACACACACACACACACACACACACACACACACACACACACACACACACACACAGAGTAACTACAGTTCTATAGATTCTTTTGAGATAGGTTAGTCTGCAAAACTGTTTAAAAATTTCCATTAGGAAGAGTGCGCAGTACTATAAGTCAGTTTCTAACCACATATATTTCTTTATCTTTTTCACTTTCTATGGAAAAAAAAGTTTTATTTTTAAAGTGATGGCTAAAGCACAATGGAATAATAAATGGATCTATATGGCACTTGGAAAGTGCAGACATATAATGATTACCAAGCCTAAACTGTGGACTTGTATGCAGTAAGAATGATTTAAGTAGCAATAATTTAAAATAATTGTTAAAAGTTTCTGTTCTCCAGAAGTCTTTCTATCCAATGCATACAAAACAGATAGACACATCATGAACTGAAGATACAAAAAAAGATTAATCACCTTTCAACAGACCAATACAGTTTTGTCTTCACCCATGAATGGTCTAAAATTAGACTACATAAACAGAAAACTAATGTCATTGGCATATAGCCTTTCTTGCAATGTTTAATTTGACAATCACTGGTAAAAGAAAAGACCCTTCTCTTTGACAAAGAGCGATATGGGAGATGACATCAACTTCTTTTGGCAAATGAGCTCAGCGTGCCAGCTAGCTGACAAATTAGCTTCTAAAAACCACTAACAGTAGCTTACAAAGTCACAGCTGTTATCCTATTTCTAACAACAAAATGTTGATCTCAGTTGAAATGTCTTGTTTTTCAAAAGATTTGTAAGTGCTCTTCAAAGCACTGCCTTTTACAGAGCAAAAAGCTAAACTGACTGTATCACAAATAAATAGTCTGACTATACTATGATGGCTCTGTGGCTCCTGTGTAACAAACAGTATTAAGTAAAATGCTTTTATTTTATATTAATCTTTTAGTTTAAAAAAGTCTGTGGAACTAGAGGCTCAGTAGCAACATAGCGCCAAGAACATGAAAGTAGCATAGTCACTAACAATATTCCATCGGCTGACTCAAGTAATGACCAGGAGATTAGCTCAGATGCAGGACTTTCATAGTGGAAGAAAAAACAACAGAAAAATGGGGATTTCTCTGGGTTTCCAGAGGGGGACCAGAACATATTCCCTCTGGAAAAAAAGGGATTAAATTCTGAAATGTAGGGATTTATCTTTTGTACACTATAACTAAATACTTTGTGGATTTAGTTACAAATATTAACAACTGGTACTTCAACTGTTTGAGCATTATACATCTTCTAAGAGTTTTATAATACAAATATTAGCCAATGCTCACTATAGTACTTTCAATTAGATAAGAACTAATGGCTCCATTAAACACACATGGGGGTTGATTCAATCTGTGTGTAGACAATTAGATGGCTTTCACCACAGTTGTATCAGAGCACCTCAGAATCATCAATAGGGAAGACTGAGTGACTTGCCATATGTCATCAGGGATTGCAACTACTTTGGAGGACAGGGTCATAATTCAAAATGATCTGGACAAATTGGAGAAATGGTCTGTGTTAAACAGGATGAAGTTTAATAAAGACAAATGCAAAGTGCTCCACTTAGGAAGGAAAAATCAATTTCACACATACAGAATGGGAAAAGACTGTCTAGGAAGGAGTACGGCAGAAAGGGATCTAGGGGTTATAGTGGACCACAAGCTAAATATGAGTCAACAGTGTGATGCTGTTGCAAAAAAAGCAAACATGATTCTGGGATGCATTAACAGGTGTGTTGTGAGCAAGACACGAGAAGTCATTCTTCCGCTCTACTCTGCTCTGGTTAGGCCTCAGCTGGAGTATTGTGTCCAGTTCTGGGCACCGCATTTTAAAAAAGATGTCGAGAAATTGGAAAGGGTCCAAAGAAGAGCAACAAGAATGATTAAAGGTCTTGAGAACATGACCTATGAAGGAAGGCTGAAAGAACTGGGTTTGTTTAGTTTGGAAAAGAGAAGACTGAGAGGGGACATGATAGCAGTTTTCAGGTATCTAAAAGGGTGTCATGAGGAGGAGGGAGAGAACTTGTTCACCTTAGCCTCTAAGGATAGAACCAGGAACAATGGGTTTAAACTGCAGCAAGGGAGGTCTAGGTTGGACATTAGGAAAAAGTTCCTAACTGTCAGGGTGGTTAAACACTGGAACAAATTGCCTAGGGAGGTTGTGGAATCTCCGTCTCTGGAGATATTTAAGAGTAGGTTAGATAAATGTCTATCAGGGATGGTCTAGACAGTATTTGGTCCTGCCATGCGGGCAGGGGACTGGACTCGATGACCTCTCGAGGTCCCTTCCAGTCCTATAATCTATGAATCTATGAATCTATGAATCTGTAGCTGAGTCTGTAACTGAACCCAAATCGCAAGTCCCAGTCCAGTGCTCTATCCACTAAACCATCCTTCCTGCTCGTCTCACAGTTGTTTCTTCGCAATGAAACTGCATTTACTTCAACTGAGTTACTCCTGAATTACATCAGGGTAGAGCGAAAGGAGAATAAGGCCTAGAGAAATGCACACAAAGGCTAAGTGACTATATGAAAGCCAACAAATCACTGGTCAAACGCTATGTTCCCAATTCCAGGTCCTGTATAAATATAGAATTTCTTACATTTTAATACTGAATTAGGGCTATTTTTAAATAATCTCAGTTCTAATGAACATATTTAATATTCCTCGTGAATTTCAATCAAGTTTTCTGAAACCAAAGACATTGTGATATAGTGCATTAAATACGGTCCTAGGTATCATGAGAGCTGGATTCTAATCCTGTTTTTAATTCTAATCTACTATGTGACCTTTGACAAGTCACTAAGGGTCTGTTTTTCAGAAGTGCTAGGGACCCACAGCTCACACTTTTAAGTGCAATTTAAGCAACTCTGAAAACCAGACCCTATAGCCTCTCAGTTATGTCATATGTAAAAACAGAGATAACTGTTTAGAAAATAAGCAGGTAATATTTGACTGTATTAAGCACTCTGAGTACCGTTATTGGATGTCCTGTTTAGCTGAATGAAGCAAAGAGCAGCAATGCACAAACAAGAAACATTTGCTTCCTTTATCCTACCTCTACTACCTTCCACACCGATCTGAGAAGAGTACATAAGAAGAGAAAAACTGAGATGACTTGAGACAGGGAAAATGTTTGGCAGAAGCATTTTCTGTAGATGAAGGAACACATTGTTGCAATTAAATTTTACATTTCTGCTGGAAGGAATAGCTTGGTGCTTTACCTATCTAATTATCTTAGGTACTCATATCCCCCCATTACTATAGTTTCCAATCTTTAATGCATTTATCCTCACAACACATCTATTAGGTAGGGAAGTACTGTTATCCCCATTTTACAGATTGGGAACTCAGGCCCCAAAAGAACAAGTGACTTGTTTATGGTCACTCTATTTTGACAGAACAAGGAATTGAACCCAGGTTAGCAAGCTAACCAGCCACCCATACCTTCCTTTATACAGCATGTTCAAAATATTTAGTCTTCTTGAAGCCACAGATTCAAATCTAGGCATGGTTACCTCAGTTCTTGATCCTAAAAACAGATACACTGATTTCCAAGTTGTTAATCATGTCCATTTTTCAAACCAAACTAAGTTTTGCTATGTGTAAGAACACAGAATTGCCATACCAGTAGTCCATTTAGTCCACTATCCAGTCTCAAAGTGGCTAGCTCCAGATGCTTCAGAAGACATGAATTAACCTGGTAGGGCCGCTATGAAATAACCTGCCAATAAAGAAGTTTCTTCCTACCCATATCAGATAGAGACTGGTTTATACCTTTTTTTACGCATGAAAGTTAAGAATGTCCTTCTAAAAAAAATATTCATAGATTCCAAGGCCAAACATAACCACTGTGATCATCTATTTTGACCTGTATAACACAGGCCAGAGAATTTCCCAAAAATAATTACTAGAGCATGTCTTTTAGAAAAACATCCAAACTTGATATAAAAGTTGTCAGTGATGGAGAATCCACCACAACCTTTGCAAATTGTTTAAATGGTTAATTATACTAACTGTTAAAAATTTACACCTTATTTCCAGTCTGAATTTGTCTTGCTTCAACTTCCACCCAACGGATCATGATATACCCTTGTATACTGAAGAGTTAATTATTAAATATTTGTTCCTCATGTAGGTACTTACTGGCTGTAATCAAAACACCCTTAACCTTCTCTTTGTTAAACTCATAGATTGAGCTCCTTGAATCTATCACTATAAGGCAAGTTTTCTAACCCTCTCCGATTTATCAACATCTTTCTTAAACTGTGGACAACAGAACTGGACATGGTATTCCAGCCGTGGTCACACCAATGCCAAATACAGAGGTAAAATAACCTCTCTATGCCTACTTGAGATTTCCCTATGATGCACTTAAGGCCTGCATTAGCCCTTTCGGCCACAGCATCACACTGGCAGCTCATGATTAAGGCTGTAAGTCTTTCACAGAGGTCACGGATTCTATTACTTTCCGGGACCTCAATGACTTTTGCAACGGCTGGTGCAGCTAACCCCAGGACCGCCCAAGCAGCTGGGGCGGCCCCGGGGCCAGACACATCAGCCACTGCTCAGCAGCCCCAGGCAGCTGATCCCAGGCACTGCCCCGGAGTAGTGGTCTGGGAGCAGTAGTGGGACCCCGGGCCCCCATCCCATGTCCAGAGCAGCAGCTGCGGCAGCGCCTGGGCCACCCCCCACCCCCAGCAGGAGCAGCAGAGTCCTGACCACCCCACTCCAGCCCAGTGGGGCCTGGAGTGTCCTCCCCAGGATCAGCAGCATGCCCCCACCCCAAGCAGCAGCGGCCCCAAAAGCATCCCCCCCACCCCCAGCAGCTAAGATTTAGTTCCAGATATTTGTAGTAAAAGTCATGGACGCCAGCACGTGACTTTTGGGTTATTGCCCGTGACCTGTCCATGACTTACTAAAAATACCTGTGACTAAATCATAGCCTTACTCATGATCAGCTGACTGTCCACCACCCCCACCCCCAAATTTTTTTTTGAATCACTGCTTCTCAAGATAGAGTCCCCTATCCTGTAATATAGCCTACATTATTTTTTCCAAGATGTATACATTTAGCCGTATTAAAACTCACATTGTTTGCTTACTCCCAGTTTACCAAGCAAGCCAGATCACACTCTGTGACCTGTACTCTTCATTATTGACACACAAACTTGGGCAGTGGTTATCTGAAAACTTTATCAGTGATGACTTTATGTTTTCTTCCAAGTAACTAACATTTTTACTCAATGGCATTGGACCAAGAATTAATCCCACTACAAACACAGCCGTTTGATGATGACTCCCCGTTTACTATTACATTTTGAGATCCAGCAATTAGCCACCTTTTAATCCATTTAATGTGTACTATGGTAACTGTATCTTTCTAGTATTTTAATCAAAATGTTACTCAGTATCAAATCAAATACCATACAGAATTCTATTACATCAACACTATTATCTTTGTGAAGCAAACTTGTAATCTCATCAAAAAAAGATATCAAGTTAGACAGAATCTGTTTTTCATAAATGCATGCTGATTAGCATTAATTATAATACCCTCCTTTAATTCTTTGAGTTCCATATCAGCCACTCCATTATCTTGCCAGGATCGATGTCAGACTATCAGCCCTATAATTACCCAGGTTATCCCATTTACCCTTTATCATCAAATATAACCATGGAATTTCTCATTATTTCTATAAATGTCTACTCCTTTTTCTAAATCCTAGTAAAATCTTAGCCTTATAGCTATCCTGTGGCACTGGGTTCTACAGAATCCAGTCTCATTCAGAGCACAAGATAGACCTGATATGGGAATGAATCAGACTTGTGTAGTAAAGGAGGCTGTTGTTTTTAGGTTCCCTGCCTCATTTATTTCAGAAGTTGGAAGGTGTATAGTGAATGAGGCAGGGGATCCTGGGATCTGATTTGCCCAAGTGCAGAACACTCACAACTGCAACTGAACTGAATGGGAGATGAGCTTTGAACATATAAAGTGATACATTATGCTAAGTACTCTGAAAAATAAGGTCCTAAGCATCTCAAATTGGGCACCCAAAATTAGTAAATACTTTTGACCTCAGTCTCTCTGTACCTCAGTACCCAATCTTTAAAACAGAGATAATACCATCCCCTTACCCCACAGGTAAGTTCTGATGTTCTAATGTTTCTTAATCACTCTTATATTGCAATGAATGTTACAGAAAAGCCCAAGAGAAAATTTCAGATTCTGTCTTCATAGCAAAGTTTGACTAGTGTGGTGTAAATAAGGCATGTGGCCACACACTGAACAAACGAAGATAAAACAAAATATTAAATAGCAGTTCATACACTGAGCATCATCCACTCTGTGCACTGAATGAGGCAGAGGTCCTGTGGAAAAAATAATACATGATCATGTAATTAAAAAACCTATTACAATGCATACACACAAGGGGGCTGATTTAAAGATGCATAGGCAACCTTAATTATTGCATTTCTTAACTGCTGAATGCTTGACTTCACAATCTTAATATTCTTTTACTGTAGGTTTTTTGTCCGTAATACAGATTGAAAGATGCTTGTGGTAACAGTTCATCTTCTATCTACCAACTGTTCAGACTGTTAGTTAACTAACTGACGTGTATTTAGCAGAAAGTAAGTCAGGCCTCTCAATTAACTCTGCTACTTTGGGTTGCGTAGCTCCCTCTCATCTAATCTAGAGAAACCTACTAGTGCACCTTTGCGAAAAGAAAAGCATTTCATGAAGTACAAAAGCAGAAATTTTTCTAGAAAAAAAGATGCATCATTCTAAGCATAGTTAAGAGAATAACAATGTCATGTATATGGGTGTCCAATTTGATCCAATTACCTCGAAGGAAAAATAGTTTAAATTACTGTAGCTCCCACATACAGAAATCAACAGATAACAACCTTCTTCTGTCCACACCAAAAAACATAGGGATTCAATTTTATGCAGTAACCAATTGGATTTGTTCTCCAGTTAAAAAAGAAAAATAAATTACACCAACTCTTAATGGTAAAACAGCAACTATTTCACTGTAACGTTTGTCTGAAAGACAACCAAATATTTTTTAGTTCTTTGATTATTATGTTTAACTTGTAAAGATGCCACTTCTTATTGCAAATATTCCATTTCTCAGAAGACTGGTATCATTTTTCCTGAAACTGAAATATAAACAAACTGCTGCAGAGCTGTTTCAAACCCACACAAGGCAAACCTGGACCTCACAAAGCAAGAAAATCACATCTAGTTTTTTCTTAAAAAGTAAAAGTTTGCATACGCCAATAAGAAAAATGATAAATTTCGTAATGCACAGAATAGGTAAAACAGCAGCATGGAAGGTCTGTCACCTTCCTGCAAAAAATGGTTCAAACCATGACCTAAAGGAACCCTAGAAGTGGCAAGAATGTGGTTTATTCTCCATGCCAGTTCAATCTTTGACCATTCTGCTGAGACTGGCAACCAAGGTGCCTTTTAATACACTCCTACAGGTGAACACTACATCTATGGCTTGAGTTTGGAAACTTTGGTATTGTTGGGATCTTTTTTCACATAGTCTGATCAATCAGGCTTTTCCTTATTCCTTTTAAGTTGGTGGATCTGTTTTCATGGTCAGATTGGGTTTCATAATTCTCAGAAGGTAATTCTTCCTAGTCATTGAACTAGATTGTTTACAACCACTGATGCTCCATTTTTACTTCTCATCTCTGTATGTTATATCCATCTATATCGACATCCCAGTTATAAGTATCCCAACTCAGTTTTCCACTATTCCCATAAGATAATTTCTTTCATTTCATATAATTCGTGTTGTTCTTGCTTATCTCTCATATTCCTTGCATTTATATGAAAGTTAATGTTCTTCTTATTCTTCATCTTATGTTTCAGAACAGCTCCATCTTTTACACAGATGTCTAATGTACAAAGTAGGGCAGACCACGTGAGTTAAATAAAAGCTTTGCCTTTGATAAGAACGGCCCTACTGCGTGAGACCAAAGGACCATCTAGTCCAGTATCCTGTCTTCCGACAGCGGCCAGTGCCAGGTGCCCCAAATGGAACTAACATCCCATTGCTCATTCCGAGCTTCTGGGAAACAGAGGCTAGGGACACCATTCCTGCCCATCCTGGCTAATACCTAGTTTAAAGCTCTGCAGCTGGTTTTGAACCAAGAGGTCTTTACCCCATACAACCTACTTTCTGCTTTAGGATTGGTGCCTACTTAACCCATCTCAGATCTTATCACAAAAAGCATCCAAGTGCCCTGCACCCTTCCAGCAAGGTTTATGCATTTCTGGTATCCAGGACCCTTACTATTTCTTCATTTACACTTGGCTTCAGAGGGATTTTCTTGCAAGATGACTTGAATCATAAGTTCTCTTCCAAGCTTCCTGTTGTCATTTGTGATAACAAATCTTAATTCATTGGTAGTTTGATCTCACATGAATTGTAATCAGTAGGAAATATCCATAATTCTTTAGGATACCTAGTTCCCTTGTGATACCATCATCTTTGGTGCCCAGAAGGCACCAAAACTATTCTGTTTTATCAGGCCAATCAGCCCATGGTCCTCACTACAGTCTCATTGATTACAATTACGTGCTTTCTCTTCTTTACTGCTGGTTCCATTTAACTCCCTTCTTTGGATCATTGACTGGGATATTGTGTCTGTTTGTGTCCTTTACCAGCCCTCTGCACAAATAAAGAATACCTGCTGTTCCTATCTAGAGTGGAAGGTTCCTGTCATGGTTCCAGGGTAAATTGTACCTTTGATCCCTCACTCAGTCTTTCGATGAGACCTCTTCCAAGTGATAGGCCCAGCACTTTCACTTCTCTCAGAGGGGAATCCTGTGATTCACCCCTACCAACTGGGTCTCCAGATTACAGCCCTTCTGTTTACCAACGTTTCCTCAGCCAATTGGGTTCGGTCCCTATTATAGACTTCCCTTCTTGAGCTGTGAACAGTAAGCAGACGCAGTGACACCAGTTTCTTCAAAACTAAATATTATTTATCCATGGAAATATAGTAATCTATCAGAGATATAAGGTTAAAATAACAAAAGGTCTACATGTATATTGTCTTAATATAATATATGGAGATATACCTATCTCATAAAACTGGAAGGGACCCTGAAAGGTCATCGAGTCCAGCCCCCTGCCTTCACTAGCAGGACCAAGTACTGATTTTGCCCCAGAACCCTAAGTGTCCCCCTCAAGGATTGAACTCAACCCTGGGTTTAGCAGGCCAATGCTCAAACCACTGAGCTATCCCTCCCCCCTCTTACCTAAGCTTAGAATTTCCATCGAGATTTAGATAGGCCCAACTTTGCCGTGGGACCCCAGCTTTTCTGAGGACCATTTCATAGTCTCTTTCTTTGTAGATCCTGCCTCTCCCGCTCAGCTTCAGAACTGTGGTTCTTAATAGTTTCCAAGTTCTTTCTTCATTGATTCCCTGCTTCGATTCCTCCTCCTTACTCCTATTTATCAACCAGCCTATTGCTCAAACTGTGGACTTAAATATTCAAAGGAATTGATACCTGTAGTGTTTATTAATTATCAGTGATTGGGCTATCTGCAACCATTGTCTGCCTTGCTGCAGATGCATAAAACCATCCAGGACTGAGTTAGCACTTTACAGCCATGTAACTGACCCCATAATAGTAATCTGAGGGCTAATCTACATGGTCCCACAGTTTAGACTACGGGATTTGAACTGCAGTGCACACTAGCATATTGAACCATAATTCCCCCATGTGGATGCTCCAGCAAAATCTAAAGAGTACCCAGTTTGCATTAGTCCTCTTTAAAGAGGACTAAGTTAACATGAAGTAGGTACCTTTTAGTTCACTTCTGTAGCATGCACACAGAGAAGTTACAGCACAGCACACTAATGCTTTCTGCAATTCACATCCTCATAGTCCAACCTGAGGGGCTGTGTAGACAGCCTAACAGAAAGAGGCACAGCACACACACTAGTAATCTGACAGAGGCATACATCACACTCATTAAAAACAAGCAAGTATCTCTCATGTTCTTCACAGCTCCACTGATGTTTGTCCTCAGTTCTACCTTTCATAGTTGCCACAATCTTCCATCTACTTTCTTGGTCTTCTCCGAGAACCCTAACCATTGTGTCAACTTGTAAGGGGTCTGTGGCAGTTCATTTCTGTGTTCAATTTTGGTTCCTTGGTTTCTCCTACTGTCTTAGCCACCCCAACCCCCCCAAAAAATCTGCCATACTGCTGAAAGATAAACTCATTAAAGAATTTTAAAAATCCTTTCTTGCCCCCTCCCCTTCCTTCTCTCTTCAATTTTACTCCTTCTATTCCCAGTATCATCTCCTTTCCAGGGCACATTTCCCTCCTTACAAGCCTACAAAGCTATTTTCCACATACCTGCAATACATTTTTTGAACTGGGAGAGAGTGGCTAGGATTTTCACCAGATATGGAATTGTGCAATAGAAGTAAATTCTGGGAACAAGAGCCTTGCTGATCTATTGGGAGGAATCCAGAGAGAGAAATGGGGGGAAGGATTGAAAGAAATGCAATAATTACATCGTTTAAAAAAATATTTTTCCCTTTTAGTTTGACAGTTTCATTTTCATTGCTTTTTCATAGTTTTTCCTTCTCTGATAAAAATTTTAGTTTTCTGCGTCCACTGAAGAGTCTGAGAATCTGATGTAACATCTTTGGCACTACCAAACAGCTTGAAAAATCTGAATAGAGCCAATGTATTACAAGGAACCAGAATGCAGAGTTATGTATATTCATAGAAATATTGAGAAACCAGTAGCTAAAAGCATTGACTGTCGGGCCAAGTAATCCACCATCTGTGCAGTCTCCCCCAATACAACCAATGAAATTGTTGTATGCCAATTTGTGTGGTGATTGGCTGAGTTACCTCTACGATCACAATGGTCTAGGACCAGTGGCTCTCAAACTTTTGTACTGGTGACCCCTTTCACATAGCAAGCTTCTGAGTGTGACCTCCCCCCCTTATAAATTAAAAACACTTTTTAATATATTTACCACCATTATAAATGCTGGATGCACAGCAGGGTTTGGGGTGGCGCTGACAGCTCACGACCCCATCCCCCCATGTAATAACCTCACGACCCCCTGACCCCCAGGTTGAGAATTCCTGGTCTTGGACTCTTGGTTAGACATAGATACATGCTTTCCTATCACATGGGTATAATCTGTAAAGGTAAAATGGCTGAGAACTTAAAAATTAGATGGTTACAGACTACGAGTCCCAGTGACAACTGAACCTAGTGATATTCTGAACAAAAAGAGCTCTCAGCTACTCTTGTAGCTGTTGCCATTGCTTCACAGTGACTCATATATTCGAGGCTTTAAAGTGATAATCCTAGAACTTTAGAGTGTGTCTCACACACACAGATTATTGAATGCCTTGCACTCTGATTGGATGACCAACACCCAATCAGAATACAAGGATTCATATACAATGAAGGTCTACAAACCACGGTTTTTCCCCATGCCCTAAAGAAAACTAACGCGCGTATTCTCTCTCTCTCTCTCTATCTATATCTATATCTCCATCCAGAAAGTGGAACCATAAAGTACGTGGTGACTATCCCTAATTGCTCAAATCACTTGCTTTTTATTGCATACTATCCTGCACTCATTTCCATTTTTGTTTTAGTCTTTTGTTTCATGGTGGTAGGTTTTTATTGCAAGCACCTCAGGTCACTGACTTTGCTGTCTTAGTTTGTAAAATCCCCTGGCACAATAGTGAGATGCAAAATTAACTAATAAAAAAATAATAATAATAATAATAAATAATGTGTGGCTGAGAACTAACTACACACGGATTATGCCTGTTACTCTGGGAACTGCAGAACAAGAATAAACTGTACAAGTACGTATACACAACTATAAAGCATCCCTGCACTCTGAATAGTTTATGTTATTCCATCTCAGTTATATATTAAAATTTCTCTGGGGTATTTTAAAAACATCTGTTCTGAAAGATACCATATAAGTACTGTTTACTCAAAAATCCTACAGGGTGCAACCCTTGTAGACTGTAATTAAATATATATTTTAAATATGTATTATCCAGCCAATTGTCTAGGTAGATATTTAGAATATTTAATACTTTATATATAAAAATACTGTAGAGTAGTTACTGTATAAATCAAGTGGCGATTTTAACTTCAATGTTTAATATCTTAGAATTTAACTTTTATTAGGCTCATTGAACAAATTTCATGTCTCAAATATTCATCCTTTCAGACTTATGAAAGCACAGAAGCATCTGAAACTTGTATAATTTTAAATCCAGAAGCAACATTTTATCATTGAACTATGCCCCGGAAAACAGTGGCTTAACAGGGACACCAACTCTAAGCAGTATGAATGCTCCGCTATAATGTTTTGAAAAAACTTGTCTCCTAATCTTGATTGAGGTTTGAAAGGAGAAAGCCTGTCATTTTCCAGTGTAAATGTTGTGCAAAAGCTTTACAAATACAGATTTAAATCTGCTATTGCCATTACTAAAATAAATGAAAAATCTATAAGCAGCAATGAAACTGGCATGCAAATAAAGGAACTGTCAAGACATATATTGCCTAAAAATAAGCTTACAATAACTATTTTAAAGGCTGTGTGTGGTCTTACCCATATATTTTGGCAAGATGCATTTTCTGCAACCACAGCTAGATTCATCCAAAAGCAGTGGCACTGGAGAGTCTCTGTCTCACCTGTCAAAGTTGAAGAACGTTGTTCAGCAGACCACCATGAGTCCATGGATAGGATCCATAGCACTACAGCAGCTGTTCTTGATAAGTGTTTAACTATAGGGGAAAATACTTTAAAAAAAATCTTCCATAAGAGGATCTCCCTTAGTACACATGTATTTAAAAACAATGAGAAACAAGGACTCTGTCATTTCTAAAATAAAACTCTCTGGACATTCATGCCATTTCAGCATAAATGTTCTAACAGGTATTACTATCCATTAAAAAAAACTGTTTTAATAAATAATTATTAAAAATATTACATTTACACAGCAAGTGTACAATATTGTATTTACCTCATTAATTAGCCAAAGCATACTAAATGTCTATTAGATCTTATCAAAATTGTCTGCAGTCAAATAAAATCTCATTAAGTTAGTCTGTCTTCAGACATGAAAAGCAAATAAATAAATAAATAAATAAATGTTTTCTTGTTCTTAAACAACCTCTTCCTGTCAAACCACAAATAGGTTAAGTATTTAGTCTCATCTCTTCTTTTGGGAGGGAGGTGGTGTAGGTTGCTTGGGTATGGTAAAAGATAGGTAAACTCAAGGTACAAGTAAGACCAACAAGAAAAAAATATATAAAGAAAGTTGCCAATCTCATACCATATGAGAATATAGAATGAATAGCCCCAAAAGCTAGCAAAAAGAACCTATCAAAACTATGCATATAAAAATAGCAACTTCAACACCAATTAGCAGCATATAAGCATTAATTTCCAGAGAGGTGACTATTTTCTAAAAATAGTCACTGCTTTAACTACTGAGATCTCCAGTAGTTTGATTAGTGGTAGTACTGTATCCTATAAGCAAAAAAGGCTTTAGACAGATTACTTTCACTTTTCCCTAGATATATTTAGTATACTAACTAGCATAGTTAGGATATTATTTTTCTTTGGTTTTGTCAGTAGCATGTTTGAAATAAATTTTATTAAGTGGTAGTGTATGTAACATTGCATTGTGGGTAGCAGTTTCCTGCCTTAACCTAGCCACATCCTCAGCTGTTATATGAGACAAGTTTCCCATATTTTCTGCAAGTTGACTTTTTTTTTTTTTTTTTTTTTTTTTTTTTTTTAAGAAAACAGACTGGAGAAAATACAAAAAGATAATGTTTTTAAACAGCAACTATTGGTTGCTTACTGGACTATATTTAACTAGAATGGAATTCTTGCTTGCTGTACAGACTAAGAAATAAATGTATGGAAAACAGAAAAACACCAATGATAATCAGAAAAATAATTGCGCAATAATGTACAAAAGCAGCAGTCAATAAGATATATTTGGCTTCTAAGATGCAGAAGCTTGTTCAAGGCCTGGATAGCAGACAGAGTTTTTCCATTATTGTTGTTGAAATGGGCATTATGTAATTTTTTTTCTGCATAATGACAAATGAGGGTTAATAATCCAAGGCAATATGAAACAATTATGTTAATTACTAGTAAATTAATCATTGATTAACAAAGAATTACTCTCATCTCAATCTATAGCAAGGATTTCTGTTTTAGGTTTAAACAGATCTTTAACAGTAAGACTCCAAAGAGAAGAAATCAGACAACCAGTATTTGCTTACAACAGAAGAAAAGATATAATTTTTCACACAGAACCACAGACAATCAGCTTCATACCATTTATAGCTAAAATAATACTCAGGAGAAAATGGGGGGTTGACAATGTATATACAGAAAGGTAATCATAAAAAATTAGGCATTTATTTGTTCAATACCCCAACAGTATTTTAGCAACAATGTCTATGAAAAGAAATATAAGTTGGCATAAAGAAGTATTTTTATTTAATACTATTCTTCTGCTAAATAGAAGGTGAGGTCTGTTGTAATAGGTTAACATACGTGATATTGAATCTACTTCAGGCAACTGGAACAATGTTGGAAGTTTAAAATCCAAATATACACTAGTCTATACAATGAAGTTTTTACAAAATGTGTAAATACTGTAATTACACATCTACACAGGAATAAAACACTAAATAAAGTAAAATGCAGCACCACTGAGAAAGCTATAATCAAAATGAGAATGACTTCTCTATGGACTTGTGAAATGTAGATGCCAAGCAGAGTGGCTTCATGCTGTCAGAAACAGGAAAATGCAGCACTGTTTGAGATAGACCTAAAGCAGCAATATCTGTGGGTTTGACGCATCTGAAGAAGTAGCATAAGGATATGCCACATTATAGAAGTCTGTCTTATACTTCTGGGAGACATAAAAGATAAGGAATAATCTATTCCTTTAAAAAAAAATAGGTGGGAGATTCTTCTCTCATAACAAGTTGACCATAACATAAAAACAAACTTTTAAAGTACAAATATACTCTCTACAGTGTATCCTACAGTTTATATGCTGTATAAAGTATGAGTGACAAAAAGGTAAATGTTTGGAAATATAAAGCAAGGCTTACAGGTTTTCAAAACAAGTTTCCTAAAAGATAAAGGATATGGTGGCATAAGTTTTGTGTTGAAATTGATTTTAATTTCAAAATGAGACTTAATTTGTCAAAGAACAATTCCATAATTTACAGAGCAAATTCTTTAGCCCGATACTTATAAGTGTAATTATATCAGTGGCTTAAAGTAACCTCTATAGAATATTTAAGTTAACTTTGCTTTCTATAGTTCTGTCTTTTAAACAAAAGTCTTAAGTATAAGTCTGCAAACAAGAGACTTGTTTACACAGTGACTTTTCAGAATTAATATATTTTCTTCATCACAGTAAAAGTCTAAGCTATTTTTGAAGAAACAAGTTGGTAGGTATTATATCTGTACATGTTTTTGCTTCAGAAAATCTCTCATAATTAAAAAGATTACTAAAATACCAAGGAAACATTTCTAACAGTGAGAAAATAAATTTAAATTCTAAATGAATATAGAAAATGTCTAAAACTACACTTCAATCCCACTTTGGTATCAATGTGTTTCTACAGTTCGATGATCTTCACCCTGCCAAAGGGAGAATTTATTGTAGTGATCTTAATCTTGATATCAGAGATGAATAAAGTAGCCTGTCGTTGCTCAAAAGACCATCTCATTTACGTACGTACTGAAAGGGAAAGTTGGTGGAATATATTGAAGCGATGCAAGTCCAGGCAATCAAGAAAATTCATCTTGGATCAGCTTTATTTCAATGTACCAAGTTCAGAGATCCAGTTCTCTGTGGTGAGTATAATTATCAGTTATTAAAGAAATGAATAGTAATGAATGTTGGGGCTTCTGTCTTTTAGAATTATAAAGATTGCGCTTAAATGTGGGACAATATAAGAGTTTGCCTCCAACAGTAAAGTTATCTATAAGAACTGAATATACTTACCATAATACAATATCTGATACTTTTTCAATGTGTTATGTATTTGCAGAGATGTCTGTACTTACAATTTGATATTCCACAAATTATAGGGACAAAAACCTCCAAATGCTTTTATTACACTAAAAGTTGATTAGACTTCTAATTCAGACATGTGCTTTCTTTATATAACACAATTAGTCCATTTCATCATTTGTATGCCTTTAACTGCTCTCTCAGTGATGGTAATATCATACAAATGAAAATATATATTTAGGGATACAAGAAACCCACCTTTAAAGGAACAGGTGGGTTTTTTGGTTGGTTGGGTTGGTTTTGGTTGTGGGTTTTTTTTTTTTTTTTTTTTTTTTTTTTTTTTTAAGTTCTACATATATCAGTTTATTCACTGCCTAGTAGGCTCTCATTTTAAGGAAGTCCTAGAAATTTGGTAACATCCATAGAACAGGGAAAGTGTTGAATTGAAGACAATATAGTTTACATTCCAATACACATTATGCTGAGATGTTCAGAAACAGGATTGGTTTTATGTTTCTCTGATAAGTATCTGCCAAAGAAAAGTTTTACTGAAATACTCCTTTCCCATCTCCTCTCTCCCCACTCCATCGAACCACACAAAACAGGGAGAACCTGATCTCCACCCACCCTTCAACCGATTAGTTTCACACCACGTCTAGTCAATTGCTTATTGCAGAAGCAGGGGAGGAGATAAAGGGGAAAAGGAGTGAGGGAAGCCAACTGCCAGAGACATGCTTATGAGGAGTTTTACAAATAAATGATGAAAAATGCTTAGAAAATTTTAGGTCTATTTCTTTTCTGCCATTCTTCTGCCTCCCCCAACCAAAAAAAAATGGAATTATAAAATACAGTACTTATACTATACAATCACACTAACAAGAAAATGAGTTCTACAAAAATACATGTCCAGAGGGGGCAAAAATAAGATAGTTTCTTAAAGATGTTTCCAATTTTCTTCTGAATCTGAGTGAGCAAATCAAGACTACTGAACACATTATTCCCTACTACACACAGCATTTTGCAATTTATTTCAAAGCTTCTATTATAAACAAAAAATACTGTTTTTGTTAACAGTGTCCTGATATAGTAAAAGCTTTTATTACACAAAGTTAAAGTTATAGTCTGTTAAGTATATAAAAATAGATAATATATATGCATATGTTAAGTGTTTAAGCCTTACATATGCACCAAAATTATGTTTCATTTTCAAAGTAAGCACTAACATGAACTGCTGAATAAAACTATTAAAAGTATCCCTCAAAAAGTATAAGACAATACTGTTTCTCTGAAACACTAGAATTACAATAAGCAATCAACGTTAGCAATCAAAATTCCACAACCAGTACAATCCATACTGTTCGATAACTTCTATATTAAATCGTTGAAGTATTTTTATTCAAAAAGCATAATTTATAATACAGTACTCAAAGTAGTTACAATATACAAATGACAGATTCGGCAAAAAAGCCAAGACTGATATATAATTGCACTTAATTTTCATTATATAAAGCTGCCAGCTAATCTTGAAGGTACATAAGCAAGACAGACATGATTTAAGATTTGTAAAGGAATCCCCAGACTAACGCTTCTATGACAGCCAATTACAGTACAAAACACAGCCCCAACAAGCAGTCTGCTACCAGACCTTAGGAAAGGTAAAGTTTCTTACAATGAGTTACAGATTCACAAGTATAAGAAGACAAGAAGAAAAAGAAAAACAGAAGGAATCCAGCCACCCAGCAAATATGAAGCAGACCCAAGATTGTGATACAATCCAAAGACGTAAATTATTGTAAATCAGCACTGTTGTTCAGAATTTCACACAGCCACTTGCGCCAATTTTGCTTACTTTTCCACAGACACAATAATGAACAAGACAAAGAACGAAAGGGGGTGAAAAAAAAAAAGGGGGGGGGAGCCTGCACTGAGAGTACAAATAAAGTTCTGCTGTCCATATGCTTTAACTGTACAGGAGTTTGGGCTCTTTCAGCATTTTGTACTCTCTCCAAATCCTCATGAGTCACAAAAATTAAAAAGCTATATCCTTCTGGATGCCAGGAAGGGCCTTGCCACAGGCCTTTTGTCAAAATAAAATTTAAAAAAAAAAAAAAAGAAAGAAAGAGAGAAAGAAAAGCCACAGTGGTAGGCAGTCCCACTTTACTTTGAGGACTGTGATGTCACAAACCACATGATTCTGTCTCTCCAGTAACAGTGCTTGCAAAAAAAAAAGGAGTTTTAAAGCTTTTGCTTTTTTGGATTATGTGAATGCTTCATTCGCCTCACAAACAACCACAGAACCACAAGTGCGGTGCAAACTTTCTCGAGGAGGATAGCAAGAAGCCTCTGGTTTTTAAATGGTTAATCTCCGCAGGTCACTACCAGCCACTGAGACCAACAAAGTCAGTAAGTGCTCTCTAACCACAGTCTATGCAGTAATAGTAGGTCCTTCAAATATTTGCTCATTCTCTTTTTGTTTTGTTTCCTTGCTTTTCACATTATCGGTGCTACACAATTTTTTGACAGAAAAAAACGAATCCAGAGTTTATGCACTCCATGCACACTGTAATACTAAAACTAGGTTTGGGTATGGTTTGTATTTTCAGTTTAAGGCTTCAAGCAGTATTTGCACCAGAAGATACAAGTTGTGTGTGAAAACAGAGAAGGACTATGGCATCAAACAGTCTGTTCAGCTCAGTGACACCATGTCAGCAAAACTTCTTTTGGGGTAAGTATTACAATGTTTGTTTAATTCTATGAATGATCATTGATTGTCATCAAAACAAAAACCTGTTAAATAGTATTTTTTGTGTTTGAAGTTCAATACTTGGGTATAGTCATGAAAAGAGAGGTTCCCATAAATAACGTATGCAGATTTAAGGACTAATTTGTTAACTGACAAACTAGGCAAAGTGAAGTCGCTATACTATACTCCAGTATTTGACAGCAGGTGTGCTGTCACCTAGGTGAGTCAATGTTTCCAGTTACATACATTTAGCAAAGTAAGATACTGCTCTGAAAAAGGTAAAAAGCTTATTAAAATTAAAGTATTAAATGAATACAATCAACAATATCACAGAAGACCGCCAGGTGAAGAACCTGGGAAGAAAATGTGACATTTTATAGAGCTCCAGCATCTTTGCAATAGACAAATAGACAATAGAACACTGCTAGTTCTCTGTATCTGAAGAAAAATAATAAAATGTAGGACTTAGCAACCTACATAATTGCCCTACCATTGTCTTAGATGTTTTATAAACTAAGAAAATTCATTTAGTATATATACACTAAAGTATTCAGTGCTAATTAACAGCCAACCCCAAAATCTGTTCTTTTGTTTCCACACTTTCACAGCAAAGCATGCATTACAATGCATCTGGTCTTTAAAAACAGTTTTTCTAACTACATTTGAGTCATGAATTAACTGAGATCGTTTTTCCATAAAAACTATTCATCTGTGAAAATAAAGCAAAATGTGGATGAAATTCAATTTGATATGTAGTAGCATTTTTATAGCAGCTCTGTATATATTGCCAATGTTGCCAAATATCAGCTTGGATATTCAAAACTGTAAATAGGTTTTAAAATGTCTTCATGAAATCATATAATTAATTATACATGTGTATATTTACATACATGTCCATATAGAGAGTACACATACGCTGTAAAGCGATACTGCCAACATCTCTAATTTTAAACCTTCCTGCCTGACCTGCTTTTAAAATCAATATAAATACATTTTAAATCTCTATTAAATTAATGACCATTAAATAAAACTGAATGAGACTGAATAACTTTTTCTGATTTCTATAAAATTCAGAATGCAGCTGAGCTTTAGTTGAAAGAATGACAGTAAAATGCCAAACTGTGTTAATATTTGATCAGTGATCAGATATTTTTTCACTGAAACATTTATTGAGACAGGTCAATAAAACTATCTGAATTATCTGAAAGACCACCACAAGAAAAGTATATGAAAACTTACAAGATTTTCTTAATGCTGTCCATCATGCTGAAACTATGTTGGGGCTGTAGCTAATCCTTTACTTCTCCTTCCCCCCCCCCCACTTTAAAGAACAAAAAAGATGCTAGAAATGCTTTCAGCACATACAATATAAGCTTAATCTAGGTGTAACTAACTGATGGTTGGAGTTCCCTTTACCCCTCCTACTTCACACGTTTCAACTGGCTAGTAGTTAAGCACATGAATGTACTGTAAGTCTATGAGCACAATCAGACATGAAGAAAGTTCATACCTAAGGAATAGAGAGACTTTTTTTCATTTATGATATACAAAGGCATTGATACTACTACATAGTGCTACTTCTCAGTACTAGCTGTCCGAACATGATCATGCTGAGGTATACTTTACATAGTACTGAGGTAAAACATGGACACAAAAAATAGGCAGCATTTCTACTAAAACTGCTGTCTTAATGAAGCACAGCCAAAGTGTAGCCAGACCACATTATCCCAGTGTTTACAACAGGAAATACAGTTTACATGTATAGGGACTTTCTTTTGCTTTTACTTCCAAAAGAGATTAGGAGAAATTTTGTTGGCTAAAATCATCATAACATGCAGTGGTGACTGCTTAATTCATCTACTCTTGGTCATTCTTTAAGCTACTGAATAGTGTTGCAACATGCTTCCAAATTCTGCATGTGTATGTAAGGTTGGACAAGTACATGTGTCCTTTGAGGCAAACTACAATGAATTTCTAAAGTAAAAGTAGAATGTCTCTAACTTTATATTTAACTTTAGAAAATAAGAATAGAAGCTACAAGATTCAAGTTACTCATCCATTGTTTCCAACCTAACAAAATGGTATGGCTGTGTATCAGAATGCATAATTCAACTATCATCTTCATTATAGTCAGGTCCTGCATTTAGTCTCCTCCCATTCTGTTCTACAATTTATTCCTATTGGGCCTGTTAAATTTGATGAGTTTTTTTCCTTAAGAACTGACTTGTGAAACTAATGATGACTGATGGTAGGGCCAGGAAAGTGGAGTGCATCACATTTCTGATCTGTTTATCAATAAAGTTTAGCAGTATCTCTGCAAATTTTTATTTCACCTGATGCAGGGGATCTTCTGCAACTTCAAAAGGCATATGTTCCTACTTCATCTAATAAATTCTGAATTATCCAGAAACTGTGTTCTGGGCTCATACTACTTTTGTACAGCACAGGTACATGGAGAGCTAAATCCAAGTTTGGACTGTGTTCTGCCTGTGTATACTTACACTCTGAATCTTTTACATTTAAACCTATTAATTGAGTTTGCCAAGACGGTTATATTTTTGTACCTATGTTTAAACTACAGCAACAATAAATTGCTCAGAATAAATTATAAACAACCAATAAATATCAAATTGTTGAAAAACATCCAGTAGACATGATTTACACAGGATCTTCCAGATCATGTAGTACTTCTCAAATACATACTGTATCAGTTATAAATAACAGGAACCACATTCTGCACTGATATATGTTCTGTGCATCCTTTTTGGCTTCAGTGAATTTGCCCAGAGTTTAAATCAGACAAAAATTTAGCCAATACTTTAATCTAACTTTTTGTAATTGACCATGGTAGATAGATGTAAGTGAATATTAAACTTATCAAGCTTATAACAAAAAGATGACCACTTATATCAAGATACTACTCAATGACATGTATACTATTTAAAAAAAAAAAAAAACTTTCAAGAACTGATTATGAGCTGCTCTAACACTTTGTAACAAATTTAATTTGGCATTTATATCAAAGTAGACAATTTAGAAGAGGATCCAAAATATAGAAATTCAGAAATCAGAAAGCTATATATTTCTGTGGACTAAAAGAAGAAATCATCTATAAATTCCACCTCTAGATTTCATAATCATAAAAATATGAACTCAACCAATTTTAATCATTACTTTTCTTTGTATTAAAATATAAAGCAAAGTGCTAATAATATGAAGTATAATATGAAACACCATGAAGAGATGACTATTCTCATTCACATTAAGAATGGATTCCTGCCACTACAGCTTGTAAGCGTATGAAACACATGAAATATACATGACTACACTATATTTTAAATGGTTTGTACGGAACAAAATATATTTATTCCTTTAATTACCTCCTTTGAACTAACCACTGATCGTTTGGATTGTTCAATCAGCATTGCTGATGTAAAATTCACTAAGATAGAAATGTTCCAGTTTGTTAACAGAACACTGAATTATCTGATGGTTAAATAAACTAGGGAGGAAAAAAAACATCCTAACTCATTAGAGGCACTAAGATTTTTATCAAGCATACAGGATTAATCTTTATTGAATAGAACCATTCACAAATCAAACCTTACTCTACTTCAATACTTTCATAGAGCGCTAATCAATTACAAACCTTTTCTAGTGATTCAAAATCCATGTGCTTTTAATTTTATACACTGGTGGTCTAAAATATAGTACTGAGGCCGAGCTAAGTCATTCTGTATTGCAACTTAGCTTTTTTTCAATAAATATTCATCTAGAGGTTTTCTTAGAGAGAACTGCTCATATGAAGACTGTGGTAATATTTTTATACTGTACCTCCTTGTTGAAGCAGAAGGTTAGGGGTTACCTAAATACCTCAACTGTATATACAAAAAAAGGAAAAGGTAAGTATTCACATGAAAAATCCAAAGGGACTATATTATTTATTTTTGCATTTCCTATGATTAATGATGCACCAGTGCATACTTGAAAACTCAAGTCAAAATAGGGTAACACCTCAAATTCTTTTACAAACTGTACAAATATCAAACTTCCATGCTGTATTAACTACTCTACCAGAAATATTTAAAGACTTTACCACCCCCACATTAATAGTATAACAATAATACTGCAAGTCCTCCCAAACTGTGTGACTTCTTGGTGGTGGTCTAATATTAACCTTAAAATGTATTTAAGAGAATAAAAATACCATTCCTTATTTTTTTATTTATTTTTCTATCTGATTAGCTTTTAGAACAACATCCAGTTTAGTACTCTTATGGCTAGTATATGTTCAAAACAGTCTAAACCAGTAATGGAGACAAACATCATTTATGCTTTCAGGTATACATGGAAAAGAAATCAATATGCAAAATATTCTTGCAAAGAGGGCTGAAACTATACACTGCAGCTGGTTCCTACCTTCATGTAAAAGCTACATTATAAATGTGTTTAATGACCTGTCATACATTATGTAATACCCCCATGTCCAACAGACTTCAGTGGAAGTTAAAGAATACAAGGCAGGGGAGAAGTAGGCCATACTGGTTGGATTACAGCAGTGCAGAGCACCCACAGTTCTCAGCTTCAGCTACCATGAAAGTCAACAGGCGCTGTGAGTGCTCAGCACCTCTGAAAAATCAGGCCATCTGTATGTTTTACTCTATGTACCTAATAAAATTCAACACTATGTATTGTAGGTGATGGAATTGTCAGTTAATAAGTGTTACAATAAACTGCCACATTTAGTATTCCCTGGAGTACAAAATATTTTAATTAAGGGGGGCCTCAAGATAAACAGCAAAAACCTGAAGCATTTTAGGTTTAAACTTGAAATACTGAAAGAATCAAATTTGCCCATAGTTTAACTGCAGTATTCAATTGTAATTTAAAAAAAAAAAAAAAGATTAATTTAGATTACTCAAGAGGAATAAACATCAAGCAGATTCATATTATGTTGATAAATGTATTTCAATCAAAAAAATAAATTAAGAAACCTTACACTATCTTCAAAGGGGTTTTCCTTGTAAATTTTGCCAGGCTTAAGAGTTGACCACAAGTTTTTGTGCATGTACAGCAGACATCCACAAAGTGCACCAGACATCAACTCTCTCCACCATAGGACCCCAACAAGAAACTACTGTTATCTTGCATTGCATTTTGCTTATATTATTTACATTAACATCAGTGTTTATAGTCTCTCTCTCTCTCTCTCTTTCAAACTCCTCTCTGCAGGCTTATGGGGAACGGAATGGGGGGGGGTGCATCTTTTGCTCTCAGGTGTTTGTTTTTAAGTTAATAAAGTTTAAATCTAAGAGCATGTTTCCTTTCATAAACAGGCTCTCCTCTACAAATAAATAGAAGACTTATCGCTTAATATGTTGAAAAACACACCCTAAAGATAATATTTTAAAGATGAGCACAGGGACAAAATATCACTTTAAACTTGAGTTACTGTATCATAAAACAGTTCAACACTTCCAATAAAAAAGTCCATTATTCATGCATCTGTTTCCTGTATTTTTTTTATTCTGCTTGTTAGCATGCAGTGTACTGATCTAGCCTTCCTCATGTAGCTATAAGTTTCCTATTTAATGTATAAACTTGTTTCCAGGTGGGGAAAAAAGGTTTAATATTGATTCACTGACTGCTAAAATCATTTTAAATTGGTCCAATTAAATCGCTGAGTGACTTATTCAATATTTCTTTAAAATATTCTAATTTACTACAAATATTTTTTTAAATTTTATTACTGTAAAACAGCAAGTCTAAGTACGTTGTTCGCTTTTCTTTATATAAGTGAGTACTTTAAAAATTCAGACATTTTCACATAACATTTACTGTATTCTCAGCAGTTTATTTCAGGAGTATTTTCTCATCTCTTTTAATAAAACAGCCTTTATTATAACAGTGAAGGTTAAAACCATTATTTCCTCTGCTGTCTGGTTTTCAAGAAATGTTACATTCATTAAAGTCAGGCAGTCCCGGAATTAACAATAAGTTTTAACTTTTAACATGTTATAGCTAAAATCCCTGTGGCAAAGAACTTTTGGCAGGTAGTCAATTCAACAGGGTTTGTTACAGTATTTCTCTGATAGACAGTGATTTTTTTATTTACATACTATATTTCATTGGAATTGTTAGTTTCTGAGAATTATAATTTAATATTAATTTTCTTACCAAAAAAAGTTAAAACTCAGGTACCTTATATATATTTATTTCCCCCTCCCCATTTATGTGAGCCATAAGTGTGCCAAACCATTGTTTAACTTATCCCTTTTGGTCAGATATTTTACATCTAAATCCACTTTGTGGTTTAGTAAAAGAGAAAGACAGAGGCTGCCAGTTTCATAATATTTTATTGTCCAGAACAAAAAAAACCTAACCCAGATCACAACGAAAATCAATGGCAACATTAACAATGTGTATGAACATATATACTCATGCGCACACCCATAAGCGCTGTTCTTTCTGAAACTTGAGTTATTTTATAAAATGTTATGTTTTACATTTATTACCTCCAGTTATTATAGCAGGTGAATTAATTTTTTGCCCAATGAACTCAATTAACATGATCACCACACAGCAATTTAACAAAAAATAAAGAGGCTTTTTTATGAGCAACAATATACAGATATGTGTATTTATATCTATGTACATACACGTATCCATTTACTTCTGAATGCTATATTTTTTTCAAAGTATCTGTATATCATTTAAATAAGGATCAGAAAACACAGAGTTAAAAGAAACAGTATTTTAATTTGTCTGTGTGGTACTAGAAAGGGCAATATTTCTTCTGAAAAACGCTAGTGTATATGCAAACATGCATGCACACATGTGCACACATATATACAGTTGATACATTTACATTTTTAAACTGAAAGATTACCATCTAGTACCACACAAGCAAATTTAAATACTCTGATTGCTTATTTTAATTCTATACTTTCCTAGCTCTACTTCTAAATATCTGTATTTCTCTAAGCAAAATATCTAATATTCTATGTCAGCATCCAGTAACCTACCACTATAACTATACACGGGTGGGATGTACTATCACATTCTAGTTTGTTAATAGTCAGAATTTCGTAACGTTTACAAATCTTTGCAATGCACAGCTTATTCTTCTAACATATTAGGACATATTTCAAGGTTTTTTTGGTCAGCGATCTTGTCTTTGTATTTGTAAAGTGCAATGTCTACTGATAGCACAATATAAATAACAGTGATAGTACCACAGTAAGTGATGGTTCAAATACCACATTTAAATTTTTTTTGGGCAATACCTCTGGGAAAATGTGTATGTAAGGAAATAGGTGTATTATGATACCTTCACCTTTTCTAATACATACTCAACAGAAATAGCATTTCTGGATATCACGGTTGAGTTCACCTTGGCCAACTAAGAGTTAAAAATAGAGACCACATTTTTTTAACCAAGATTGTCTTCTTTCCCATATAGCTGCTGTTTATGACAGTGAAATATACTATTTCTACAAGTGATGAAACAAATTCATCACACTGTTTTTAGTTTTTAAGAACTCTATTATGATACATACTGCTCTCTTCAGCCATTAAAACATGACTTCCCTATATCAGTATTTTTATTAATGGCAGTATCAGCCTTATTGCAGAAAAAGCAAGAGTCAGCTTTGGCAGAGAAGAAAATAGCTGTAGCTGAACAGAAGTTTAGACGTAACCCTGCCAAAAGTTAAGAGCCTTTTCTGAGACATGACCCACTAAAATTGTTTATTCTGGGAATAGTGAAACATGCTACATTGTGTTAATTCCATATCTATATTTTAATAGTAATTACCCTCTGTAAATACCACATTTTACTTAACTAATTCTTAAATAGAAAACATTAGAAAACAAACAAGTCCCGGTCACTTTAGGCTATCAAAGGATTTGTACAATATAGCATGGGAAGGCTTTATTAATGAGAATTTATGAGGGCTAAAGTTATTAATTGAAGTACAATACCCACGTACAGATGCAGCTTTGTAATGGGAACACTTTAATAAGTTTGCACTGTATGTGTGTTCTAATATAATCTGTGCATCTTGCTTCCCATAGGTAATGGCTACCAATATAAATTTACAACTGAATTTATCTTTAGTTTTCTGATCAAAAGTATCAAAGTTTAACTCAACTGTTCTTTTAAAATGTGAAGTAATTAAGCTATAACAATGAATGGCTTATTTAAAACTGACAGGACCAGAAAACAGTGACTATTTACATAAGCAGTGTACCTTAGTATACACTAGTAAAAATGTTCTCTTTTCCCAAAAGGATTTTATGCATAAAGGGCATTCACTTCACTTCCTTTCCACCACCATCTCATCCAACTTTCTACATTCAAGACTATGTACTGTACTTTTTGTTGTTATTCAGTACACCTCTCCATCTGCTTAAGAGGCATACATTGAAAATCTACCGAAACATTAAAAAATTCAAAAACACAAGCTGATATTTTTACTGAAGTTTTATTACAGGAAACCAACAGCATTCAAAGAAAATCCAGTCACATATAGACAATAAAATAATTCACACAGTCTAGTTAGTATCAAAGATTTTAATTTAGCACCAAACACAAGCCTGTGTATTTTTCTCACTTAACAGACAATTTCAGACTGTAGCAAGAATAAATAGAATTTCAATGCAACAATGTGACTACAAATACATATGCAAGATCCGGAATGGTTTTTTAATTTTACAATACAGTAGAAAGAAGATTTTAAGTCCATAGTCTGATGTTATTCTATATGCTGATTAACTCAATCAGGCCTTCCCTGTTATGAATTAAAATTTTCATCTATCTATATCTACACACACACACTTTTTAAAATACAAAAATCTTGTACAAATCTTAAAAAATTCAGTATTAAACAACTTGTCAAGATACAGAGAGAAATCTTTTCTGTATGTTTAGTACTACATAATACATTATATCTCTATAAAAATATCATGTAGGTACAATATGCAGGACTAAAAGTAAAATAGCCTTATTTTGCTATGCACTCCGAGGGATAATATTCATTTACTAAGTAATTTAAGGCACATGTGCAATGCACATGGATAGAATGTACTTGATGTGACTAACTTACATATACATACACATGAAATGGAATGTTTCAATTCTGATAAAAAATATGCATAGCCAGATATGGGATAATTCACTGACCAAATTTTCACTATTAAAAAACATCTTAAAGATAAAAATCCAGTTACTAGTAGTGTGTGCTTTTTACCCTACACTAAGAATGATTTTCCCATAGTTATTTTAAGATGCTTCTAAAAATTTAACAGAAACTCATCTCACACTCTTAAAAAAGAAATGAGTTTGCATCTAAAGTATTCTTAAAGTCTGAGGAGAGCAAATTTGAAATATGCATAAAATCTGAGCACTAATCCCATTGACATGATCTTGAAATCATTTGATATTCATCACATCTATATTAGAAGTGTTAATCGGGTAGCAGCATAACAGATGCACAAAATAAGACATAGCTCTACTTTGCAATAGTAAAATAGAGTAGCTCTTCAATGTGAAGGCTTTTAAAATGTGATAAATCTATCAAAATACACTCCTGTCAAAATGCAAGATTGCCTACTAAACTGCTCAGTTATACTGAAAAAACAGCATTTAATGGCTGCAGCATTTTATCAGATATGAATAAAAATAGAAGAATTCAAATTAATTTATAATTGTTGGACACCTTAAGACTCATTTGTCTCAAAATTGATTTAAAAGATTTCTCTAGCATTTTGTGCTGCATTTTGTCCTTACATACCTGGTTCTTATCAATTACTGAAGTATCTTCACCCTTCTTGTTGAAAAAAGAGTCCTTTAAAACTTAGAGCACACACTACAATATTTGAGACATATATACATAAAGACTTTGAAAATACTCTTATTATTCAGTAGCTCAGAAAACTTTTTTTTAGGCTGATGATATCTTCTAGAAGAAACACAGAAGTCTGCATACAGTAAGAAGCCTTTAGAGTAAGCCCTTTTTGCTGTACCGTAATGATCTGATCCAGAAATTCAAGGGTACCTTAAACAACGGGCTACCTGTTCTAGCCATGCTTAGGAATGTGGCCAAATCATTTTTATTGATTTAACCTTTATAGGAATGCTACATATCCTCAGAGCAAAACATTTCTAATGCATTTATAATATGATACACCTCTAAGAAGTTATGAAAAAAATTAAGACAGATAGACTAATTCCCTCCCTATTATTATTTTTCTTCCAATCTATTGATCAACAAGCATTCACAAGTTAAATTATTTTGTCAGTTTGCATTTTCCTGGATTGGTGGTATAAAGTAGGAGTTAAAATGCTTTACAAAATTAAGAACATCTAGCCTATCTTTGTTTAAGAAATAAAAACTTGTGAACTGATACCAGTTAGCCAAGATTCTAAATACTCCTTTCATACTAAAATTACACATCAATCATGTTACCTGCAAACATATCAAGTTAAATCTTTCAGAATTTACAGTCCTTGTTGAACAAACTAAGCTGCATGCTAGTCATATACAGAGGCCTTACAGAGAGAGGTTTGTATCTCTCTCAAGAATTCCAAAAGTAGCAATTCTGAAATTCCTTCAGCACCAAAGATTAATTTTACTTACATTTCAAAACAATAACTTCGTGATATAATGGTTCATCATTAATTGATTTGGAACTCAGCTTTGAAGAGGTTATACTTTTGTATTTATTCCTCTTCAATATTACGAACCACACTTCATCATTCCCACGTATGACTTGTTTTTCAGAAAAACTACTCTCACTTGCTGTTTATTTTTTAAACACAATAAAACAAGTGTGAAAATAGTGCCTAGTACAATTATTATCTAAGAAAGATAAACAAAATAGTAACATTGTTCAAATGACTACAGAGAAATGTGGCCACTAAAGTGATGCTTGTTTCAAGTAATTACTAACAGAGAGAGAACTGCAGAACTGCATAGTATATTCTTCCATACTGCAGAGAAGGGTATACTGAAAACATTTTAGAGGGGCACTAGAATATACAATAGAGCAGCCTGTTTATCTTTTATTTCCACTAAACATTTGTTTTCTCTTTTTCCTGAAGATAACTGACTACAAAGCACTGATATTAAGCAGCTTTTCTTCTAGATACAAATACATATGCAAAATTAAATATTTCAACAAATTTGGATAAATGTCTACAAATGTAGTACAGCATAGTTAAGTCTATTTTTGAGACAATGAACTCTAATGTTAATTTTAGTGACACCTGCATATCAAAAGAAGAATTTTATAAACCTATATGCAATTGTCTACATTTTTTTTTACTTTTCGGAATTAAGCACATAATTTATTTTTTTGAATATATACTATTACACATGTGCCTAAACCAAAATCCAATACCTCAATACCATCATACTTTCAAAAGACTCAGATCAGGACCTAAAATTTGTGATTTATTGCTATTTCTGTAATTAGTCAAACTAAACCCCCAAATCTGATGTGCACCAATTAACTTTGGAATAGAGTTCATTTCTGCCATATTTGGTCATGTTGTACAGTAAGATTTCAGTGGGACTTACAGCAGGTACTACTCACTGCAAGTAATTATGGCACAATCAGGTCCAAAATCTGCATCCCAAGCCCATATAAAGGATAGCTAATCTATCTGGTTCAGTCTTCTAATCATCAATATAGCATTCCCCCCTCCTCACTTTCAGTGCTAAATTAAGTTGATTTCTGAGTTACCTCACAATATACAAGATATTAGGATACATCATACAGTAACCTCCATTGTACTCCCTGAACAGTGCCACGTGTCAAGAGTGATAGTATCACTGAGATCTAGCTGTTGTTTTCATGGCCATTTGTGCGAAGGTGCAGGGCGGTGGGGAGGGACCCCAAGGCAGAACCAAATCCAAGTACATAGGTATCTAGGTTGTAAGTAGAATTTGTGAACTTTGTGAAAAGAGTAAATTGTGAACTTGTCCCCTTGCAGGAGAAAACCCTTCAGTTGACATCTTTTCAAGAATTTCCAGGATAATATATTTACTGATGGTTAGGCCTCACTGACTTTGCCAGGCTAATAGACAAAGCATCCCAATGTGCCATCTATGGTTTAGATGAGGAAGTACCATATTCCTTGTGGGACAGTACCTCGCTTGCATCTCAATGTCTTGATCTAAGTTTAGTTTTGTTTTCAGCCCCTTCTCCTCCAAGGCTACCATTATGCACCTGACGAAGTGGGTATTCACTCACGAAACCTTATGCTCCAATACGTCTGTTAGTCTATAAGGTGCCACAGGCCTCTTTGTCGCTTTTTACAGATCCAGACTAACATGGCTACCCCTCTGATTCTTGACATTATAGTATAGAATACCTGTTGTCACTTTCCATATGTGGTACATTGTAAACTTGGGCGTGCTCTATGCTTAAAAGTTTTACCGACACTCATAAGTCAGTTGGGGGTGCAATTTTTTTTTTTTACAAACACAGTTACAAAAGTATAATTGTGCTTACACTGATATAAACTCTTTTATATATGACTATAACTGTATCCATGCTAGATTATTTTGACAGAATAACTATGCCAGCAAAACACTCTTAGTGTAGACAGGGCCTAATTCCACAGCATTTTGAAGCGATCTTATAGTGAACCACTTAGATTTCCAAACCCAAAAGAGATAAACCTCCATTAGAACTCGGTCAGAGGGTGTCTACTAGGGATTTGCCACTGAAAAACAGTTGCCTCGATGTTTTCATACCAGGGAGGATTTCTGTAAATTACCCCAGAAATGAAAGTGTCAATATCCTTGACTATGAAGATTTCACCCTATCAGAAAACATTTATGGGAGATATTTTGGAAACCCTTGAAATTTCTAACTGAAATTTCACTGACCAAGAAAAGAAAGATGAGGATAGACAAACCTCTAGAAATGTGTGTTGTACTAGGGCATTTGGAAACTAATTGCCTACAGTACAAGTAGCCAAAAAAGAAAGAGGACACACTTATTTTTCCTTCCTTCGGGGAATCTTGAACCGGCAAATTCACCTTGTATGCTTGAGATTTGTATTTGTATTTGTAATTATCCATATCTTGGGCAAGTGCAATCATGGTTCCGGATGAACTAGAAAAATTAAGGAATTCTCAGTAGACCTGCTCCAGCCATATGGGCATGACTATCTGTGAGCCCTCTACTGGACGTTCAGTTATTTAAAAGAAAAAAGAACTTTTGTCATGAAGAGGGATTCACAACCACCCCAGGAATTAGGACTTCTGTTCAGACAATTGAATCCAAAGTAGGAGAAAAGAAAGAGGGTCAAAGGGTTAAAGCATGTGACAAAGTCAGGAGAGCTGTGTTCTGTTCACTGCTCTGCGAATGACTTTGCCCAAGCCATAAACTCTCTCCATCTCAGTTTCCCCAGAAATAAAATAGGGATAATACCTATCTCAGAGGATTCTGAGACAATTTGCAAAGCAATGTGAAGTATTTGCTAGAAGTTCCTAATGAAATATTTACTATGATGATACAGTATACCTGTCTCAGCTTTTCAGTTGTGGGTCAATCAGCTCAATTAACTATTATCAACATCTATCATCAACTGCTCGAGAGGGCTAGTGCACTTTGACTCACTGTCATATCCTGGTTGTTTGTGTCCAGAAACTACCATAGTTTAACGACAGCCTGCTAGAAATGAAGGTAGTCAGGTGCAGATTAAGAGTATACAGCAATAGGGGTACATAGGATATGATCGTTTTACAGCTGCATATAAGACCTTTGATGTAACATCAAAAGATCTCTCACTTGTTCTTGATAATGGATATTGGGAGGAAATATCTAGGGTGGGGGGAGAGGCGGTGTTTTTAGTGTACATTCTGAATAATCCAGATTGCCTTCCCTGGTTAATAGTTCGTCATCACTCTGACATGTTTCCAGCATTTCCTTAGGAGCTAAGACTGATCAGTTTAATGATGCTGCAGGAGCCATAGGCTCAATGGCTGCTTCCTCCTTACTGGGTTAGATATGGCTACCAGCAAAACAGTCTCCCCGTGTTGCCCCTTTTCCATCTTCGTTCCTCTAAATAAGTGGTATGACTCTGGTTTCATTTTTAACGCCTCACTGCATGGAGCAGTAGATGCCAACCAATCTTCAGTTTGGCTCTCCTCCAGAAAACATTTCTAGATCCTGTAATAATAGAGTTACCATCCAGTTTCTTCTCTCTTTTGGTGAAGTTCTCAAGAAAATGGCAATCAATCAATTTCAAGTGAACTTGGAAACCCACTGTCATCTCACGTTGGCTCCAGCTTTTCTTTGAAGTTGAGGTCACGAATCATTCCTGCTGGTTTTAAACTAGAGTCAGTTAGCCATTTTGGTCTTGCCACACATAGATGAACACAATTTGTTGGGGAAGAGTCAACACTGCTTTTTTAAAGGGACATCAAGCCTCCTCAGTAATCTATTAGAATTCTTTGAGGGGGTCAACAAGGGTGATCCAGTGGATATAGCGTACTTGGACTTTTCTGAAAGCCTTTAACAAGGTCTCTCACCAAAGGCTCTTAAGCAAAGTTAGCATGGAATAAGAGGGAAGGTCTTCTCATGGACAAGTAATTGGTTAAAAGACAGGAGACAAGTGGCAGGAATAAATGGTCTGTTTTCATAGTAGAGGAAGATAAACAGCGGGGTCTCCCCAGATATCTGTACTGGGATCAGTGCTGTTCAACATATTCATAAATGATCTAAAAAAAGGGGTCAACAGTGAGATGGAAAAGTTTGCAGATGATTCAAGATGTTTAAGTCCAAAGCAGACTGCCAAGAGTTACAAAGGGATCTCACAAAATTTGGTGACTGGCAACAAAACTGCAGATGAAATTCAATATTAATAAATGCAAAGTAATGCACATTGGAAAGCATAATACCAACTATGCATACAAAATGATGGGGTCTAAATTAGCTGTTACCACTCAAGAAAGATCTTGGAGTCATCGTGGATATTTCTCTGAAAAGATCCCCTCAATGTGCAGCAGCAGTCAAAAAAGCTAACAGAATGTTAGGAATCATTAGGATAAAAAGACAGAAACTGTCATGCCACTATATAAAGCCATGGTAAACCCACACCTTGAATACTGCATGCAGTTCTGGTAGCCCCATCTCCAAAAAGGTATACTAGAATTGAAAAAGGTACAGAGAAGGGCAACAAAATGATTAGGGGCATGGAAGAGATTCTATATGAAGAGAGATTAAAAAGACGGACTGTTCAGCTTGAAAAAGAGACAGCTAAGAGGGGGATATGATAAAGGTCTATAAAATGATGAATGGTGCAGAGAAAGTGAAAGTGTTATTTATCCCTTCCCATAACACAAGAATCAAAGGTCACCCAATGAAACTAACAAGCAGCAGGTTTATAGAAACAAAATTAAGTACTTCTTCATACGACACACAGTCAACCTGTGGAACTTATTACCAGAGAATGTGGTGAAGATTAAAAGTATAACAGGACTCAAAAAAAAAGAATTAGATAATTTCTTGGAAGATATGTCCATCAATGGCTATTAGCCAAAGTGGTGAAGGATGCAACCCATACTCTGGTTGTCCCTAAACCTCTGACTGCCCAATGCTGGGACTGGATGAGAGGGGATGGATCACTCAATTTCGGTTCATTCCCTTTGTAGCATCTGGTATTGACCACTGTCGGAAGACAGGACACTGGGCTAGATAGACCATTATTCTGACCCACTATGGCTATTCTTATGTTGTTGCTGTGACAGGAAATCATTGCTACTTGATGTACCCTTCAGTGGTTTCAGTCCTACCTAGAAGATAGAGTCAACTGGTGGTCCTGGGCAAGCGTAATAATACTACTTTTCATTTCTATAGCACCTTAAATTAGAGGCACTTAGAGCACTTTGTAACCATTGATAAACTAAGCCCCACAATACCACTAGGTGTGCTTTTATCTAGGGGTTTAATATGCAGCATCTCTCAAGGTTCTTATTTCCCATTCTGTTTTACATACATTTTAAAAGATTATTTCTAAACACAGGCTACATATCAGTATGCTGAGATACACAACTCAAGGATCTTGCAATTTGTCTCTGCTCTGGAAGAATGACTCTGAAACAAAGAATCTTGAAATCATTTCCCCCCCCCCCCCCTTTCCTTATTTTGATGCAGTATTAAATGTTTTTTTCCAGTCTACAGTTTACATAGACTGCAGGTAAAAATTTCCTAAAGCACCTAAGTCACTTAGATGCTTTTGAAAATTTTACCAGTTGGACTTATCCTGTCCCAGCAGCAATCTTTGATATTGTGACCACAAGGCTTGATTAGAATCTTCTCTTCTCATCAGGGTTTCAACCAGCTGCTTCTCAAAGGTTAGCTGCTTATTTAGAATATAACAGCATGTTTGATCACTATTTTGCATAACCATAATCGCATTCAGCTGCCTAAAGTAAGAAATTGATTTTAAGTTGCCATTGCTGTTTCTAAACCCCAAATACTATACATGTCCGGCTAGCTGCAAAATCTCCTCATGGAATCTCATCTGGATGCTACATCAGTGCCTTTCAATAATTCCACCACTGCATCAGAGACCAGTAAGAAAATAAGCATTGGCTGTTATTTACACAAATGCCCCTTTCTGTAGTGCTCTGGCAGTATCAAGAGGCTTTAAGATGGGTGTAAAGGTAATCCATTCACTGTGAGAAGTGGAAAGAGACCTTAGAGAATATGAAAATCAGGCCCTTATAAGGTGCTGGCTTGACCCAGCCCAAGCAGGACACAATGCCACACTCAGTCTCTCTTTCCAGGTAGTTTCTGTTTCAAACATAGGCAGGAACCAACAAACAGTTCCTCAGCCCAACCTGGGCTATAGTTTCAACAGGATTTTCCCCTTTGCCTCTCTGTTACTCTTGTTCCAGGAATTATGGCAGGATTCTCCCATGCTCAGTTAACTGAGCACTGCCTCCCAGAGCTGTTTCCCCGGATACCCTTTCCCTCCCCCCCTCCCCTCCAGCAGGTTCCCACTGACTACCCTTTTCAGGGACTCTGGCAGTCTACCCCAGGGAACTTCCTGCTGCTCCTGCTCCCACTACCCAGGCCTCCTGGCTTCTGGCCTGTCTCCCTATTCCCAAGAAGCAGGATTTGAAAAAATCTGGGTCCAAATTCACTGATATGTTCCAGTTGTTTTGCACTGTTCAAGTGATACAAAGCAGCTGAAAATTCAGCTTCACTGGATGGTTAAGCCATGTTCACAGGTGCTGCTAGAATATACCAGTGAACCTGATGCCGGGCTTTACATTAGAATTGTTTAGAAATTCTACAACCAGGGCACTGTTAGCTTTTCAAAGGCCCAATACATGTTAAAATTAATGTGGGGGGAGGGATGGGACTTGCAAGAATTTGTGGGGTTTGATAGCTCAAGGGATAAATTATAGCACAGAGTTTTTCAGCTCTAAGTCACCAGTTCAAATACACCCCAAGTCATGACATAATTCTTATTGCTTCAAGGTGGCTAGCCTATCCATAACAGTTTGGTGATACGAATCTAGTTCCTAGTCCACAATTGATAATATTAAGCACTACTACTAGCACCATCAGCCCAAAGGCCAAGAACTGAACAGGTGTGAAGACTCAACTATCTATCCCCCTTTCCAGATACTCCCAGCAGGTGACAGTTGAGGTATATTAAAAAGGCAGTATAGGAAACTGGTATTACTGCTATCCATTCCATGGTTCATACAAAAACTTAAGTTATGCTGCTGATGTGCCAAGACTACTGCCTACCATGCTAAACCTATCTTGTCTTGTTTCTTCCTTGTACTCTCCCATCTGTCTGTAGACGTCTCTTGTCTTATACTTTAATTGTAAGTTCTTTGGGACAGGGACCATTTTCTATTTTGTGTTTGTTCAGCTCCTATTACAATGGGGTCATGATCCCTGATTGGGGCTCCTAAGTGCTACAGCACTATCTATTCTTTATCTGTTCTTTGGAAAATATACAATACTTGGACTGTGAATATGGTACCAAAATAAGCATACACAACATGTAATGGGTGTTCCAGACAGCAAAAATCCTTTTATTACACACAGTGAGGCACCAGCTTTAGGTAAATATACAAAAACAGTTTCAGCAAAGCAAAAAGTATTTACTGTAAAATATATGAAGACTCAACTTTGGGGTTTTAAAATGTATATAAAGAATGACTCATGGCCCATCTTCAGTACTAGAACCATTTTCCATTGGTCTTGTTTCGTATTTTTTAAGTTAAAATCCACCAATAAATATTTTTCGCAGCTCTGGCTGTAATAAATGGAGTGCTTTGTGAACATATTAACCCCAAGAGGACTATCTGCACTTCTGATTCACAACAAAGTAGTCCCAGTATCTCAAACTTTTCCTTTACAACAACCAAAGGAACTATAAGTTGTTCGCCCACCCCACACATTAAGAAAAGCCATGGATATTTTCCCTTGCATAGTTTTACAAGAGTAGCAAGTGTTCTTGATACCCGTCAGTTCACATTTATATAAAGACTACCAAAGGAGAAACAAGAGATATATGGCAATGCATTTGGTGTTAGTAGGCTTGAGATTTTCTGTAAAATAAAATCAAAAGAAAATAACAAATTTGATAGCACTCTGATATCTTAATTTAACTGCGAGTCAGAGACATATAGAAATCTATAGCCAGCAGAGTTAAGGAAAATAAGGAGGATTTTTAAGAACAAAACAGAATCCTAATAATGGTATTAATCCATTACTGGAATGGAAAGGGTAGAATTTATTATCAATAATATGCAGAAAAGGCAGAAATGTTTGATGAATATTTGATGTTCTGTATTTGGGGAAACAAACACAGATGCTATAACCATATCTTTCCATTTCACTAGCATCTCAGGAGAACGTTAAACAGTAGCTAATCAAATTGGACATTTTAAAATCAGCAAGTCCGGTTAACTTGCATTCAGGAGTTTTAAAAGAGCTGGCTGAGGAGTTTGCTGGATCAGTAATAGTAATGTTTCATTTTTGAATGCAGTTATTTTTTGTACATAATTCTACATTTGTAAGTTGAACTTTCATGATAAAGAGATTGCATGACCGTATTTGTATTAGGTGAACTGAAAAAATACTTGCATGGTGTCAAGTATCAGAGGGGTAGCCGTGTTAGTCTGAATCTGTAAAAAGCAACAGAGGGTCCTGTGGCACCTTTAAGATTGGCATCTGAAGAAGTGAGGTTCTTATCCACGAAAGCTTATGCTCCCAATACTTCTGTTAGTCTTAAAGGTGCCACAGGACCCTCTGTTGCTTTTGAAAAAATACTATTTCTTTTGTTTTTTTACAGTGCAAATATTTGTAATCAAAAATAAATATAAGGTGAGCACTGTACTCTTTGTATTCTGTGCTGTAAGTGAAATCAACACATTTGAAAATGTAGAAGACATCCAAAAATATTTAAATAAATGATATTCTATTACTATTAAACAGCATGATTAATCACACGATTAATCGCGATACATTTTTTAATCACTTGACAGCCCTAGTTTCTAGTAACCTAAGCGTGCATGTGTATACAATAAAATATTGGTGTTTTATTAAAGATTTTTTGGCATAAGGCTGCTAAAGTTGTTTACGTACAGTATAGAACAAGTAATGCGGTACATATTAACTGTTGGAATCAAATTCTTCTCTCACTTACATCCACTAACAACTGTTTTTAGTTGGGCTATCTGATGAACTAAAGAAATATTTTGTCCTACAGTGAGATATAAACACATCCATGGGTTGCCAATCACAACCCAGGTGATTGAGACAAGTCGTATGATCTAGAGTTGATCAAGCTGTGTGTAACGTGCTGAAAAGTTGTAGTAGACTACCAAGGAAATTGTGGTAAATTCTGTGTTCACTCAGTCAAAATTTCCATTGAAATCAGAGTTCTGCCTGAGCAAAGGATAAATTCTCCATCAGTAAAATGTTGTTACTACTTCCCTAACTCACAGAGAAGTCATGAGGATAAATACATCACCACTTGTCAGGTGTTCAGAAACCATGGTGATATACAGAGCCAAGATTTTCAAAATCGGGTGCCTAAAGTTAGCCTCAAGTCCATATTTAGGAACTCAATTTTGAAAATTTTGGCATATATTTTTGGAGTCCTCTGACAATATAGAAGTTTTATTTTGCGTTGTTGGGGGTGGGAGGGACAGGAGGAGTTTGAAAGGGTGGAGGTGGGATGTTATGTTAAGAACCCACAGGTAAGATACAGCCTTTCTGTAAGATATAGCCAGGAAGATAGTGCAGGAATCCAGATGTTCAACATTCAAAGGCTGTCTCAAAAACAGTTACGTAAACCACTGGCAAAAGGTGCATCGTGTCTCTCTCTATAGGCTGATTCACAAAAGATCAGAGCCTCTTTCTTTTCCACCACTAGTTACTCCTGTAGCTCATGTGGAAGAGTTCTGTGGGGGGGACCTGAAGGTTGTTAGTTAGAACATGTGATGAGAAAAATATATAATTCCCTCTCTTAAATTAGTGTGATAACCCTGGAATAATTAACTGTTGAAATTATTTTATATTGAAAAACATCGTTCTTAGACGTGAATATGCATGTTGTGTTAATATTTTTTATGTCTGTTTTTAGTGTTTGGATCTTTCACTGAATGGCAGCTGTCACTTTGAGAGGGTGTGGCCTCTTAATTGCAGACTGTACTTAAAAGAGACAGTAATGTGTTAGAGATGTTGCCTGTGTAAACTCCAAAAACGTCAGAGGTTGAGTGAATAAATTTATCTTTCCAGAAAGCAAGCCTCATTCTCAAAAATGTAACATTAGCATTTACTGAGGAACTAGATGCCTCAGGACACTGGTAATAAGCTATAGAGCCTTTCACCTGTAGGTCACCAGTTTGAATCCATCCCAGTTAAGCAGGGATTGAAAGCCTGCCCTATTCAGTAGAGGTTTGGTGGGCCCATATGTTTCAATTCAAGCTGGCAGGGCAGTCTGTGGGGGAAGCCTGCCCTGCAGATAAAGAGAGGAGTTAATTTACTGGGGCTCTCAAGATGGCACTTTCCACTATCACTAAATCAACGGGTTTTTTTAAGAAAATGAAGTGTATAGGTGTATGCAAATTAGCTTATTAAACAATTCATATTAAATATCTTATGGAGTTACACAAAACTTGGCAGCTATGATTGAGGTTTCAAACATGAACAGTAGAGCCAGAGTTGTTTGGGATATCATCAGAAACCTGGAAAATGTTACAGCTTTAGTTATTTTTTTTAATTCTATTTTTGGGCATAACAAATACACCACAAAAAATTTTGATTCTCACCAAGGAAAAAACGTAGAATTCATAATCATGACATGACTAGAAAGTGTGTCAGAGATAACGGAGCTATGAAATGGCACACAGATTTCTAATGACACCAATGGTCTCTCTTGCAATGTTAACTGAAGCTTGAGATACGTATATAACTATACCCAGCTTTACTAGTGTTCTCACATACCGAATCACACATTTATTTGCAAGGAAAATGTTTTAAGATAATATATAACATGCTCTTCTAATATCCATTACTGATTTTTTGGGATGCTTATTTTTCACCTTTAAAGTTTTTAACTCAGTATGTGGTGGGAATGGGCGGTGTGAAAGTTTCATTTCAAGACAGTTATGGAATGCTTCACTTTTCATTATTGTGATTGTAGGCCTAGAGATGCTTTTAGCTGCACTGCTACTGATCAAAAATGGGAATTATTAAAAGGAGGAATTTTACTATTTGAAGAGGGATCTTTCTATCATGGAGTCTGGTATAGGTATAAGGCAGTGGTCCCCAACCTTTCTGTTGCAATAGCATATTCATGTTCCCAGAAGAGTGTGGCGGGCGCTGGACGACCAGCCGCCGAAATGCTGCTGAGAAGCGGTGTCATCGAGAAGCGTCGCTGCCGAGAACCGGTGTCATCAAGAAACGTTGTCATTGCCGAAATGCCACCGAGAAGCAGCGGCATTTCGGCACCGACGCTTCTTGGCATTGCCAATTCTCGGCGGCATTTCAGCAGCTGTTTGTCCGGCGGCCGCACTCCTCAGTGGCGGGTTCTCCAGTGGAAGCGCTCCCTTGTCAGTAGGCGGGTGCACATAAATGCCCCGATGGGCTCCATGGCACTCACAGGCACCGCATTGGGGACCACTGGTATAAGGCTTCACACTCAGCTAATCATTAAAAAAAAACAGTAACAACATTTAGAGAACACAAAATATCTACACTTTTCAGCTGCACAAACCCATGGGAAATAAAGGAGCATCAGCTATTTATCTAGGATTCCCTCACCTTGTGCCAACACATTACACATGGTGTATTTTAGAAATTGCATGGTCACAGGGTGACATCGTCCTGGATGATATTGCAATATTAAACTTTTGTCCCCAACTTCCCTCCCACATAGCTGATCCAGTAGAGGCATAAACACAAGTATAGTGTTAGTGGCTGAAAAATCACCCATGTTTGTTGTGAGGTAAATTGTCTTTCCCAGACATTTCCCCATGTCAATGTCTGAGTAAATAAATGTCAATAAATGAAGTTTTGCATTAAGCAACAGGGGTTACCTTAGTGAAATAGGTGAGTATTATCACCACTTTACAGATGAGGAAACAGACACAAAAGATGAAGTGATTTGTCAGGGGGACTGTCATAGGTTTCACCCCCACTCTGAACTTTAGGGTACAGATATGGCGACCTGCATGTGAACCCCTAAATTGAATTATCAGCTTAGATCTGGTTTTGCTGCCACCACTCCCAAGTACTAACTCCCTTCCCTGGGTAGCCTTGAGAGACGACTTCACCAATTTCCTGGTGAACACCGATCCAAAACCTTGGATCTTAACACAAGGAGAATTAAGCATCTCGCCTCATTCCCCGCACCAATTCCTGGTGAGTCCAGATCCAATCCCCTTCGATCTTAACACAAGGAAAAAAATCAATCAGATTCTTAAAAATAAGACTTTTAATTGAAGAAAAGAAAGGTAAAAGAAAACCCTCTGGGAGATAGCATACAAGCTGATCTCACAGACAACAGATTCAAAACACAGAGGATGTTCCCCTGGGCAAAACTTAGTTACACAAAAATTACCCAGTTTGATTATTCCCTAATGCCCAAGACAAGTTACGAAGAAAATAAACATAAACCTATTTATTCCCTTCATTAGTACTCACTACTTGATAAGAGGCTGATTTCTGGAGTTTTCCCACTCCGGTCAAAACTGAAAACTGACTCTAAGGGTTGGTCTACACGGGGGGGAGGGGGAAAATCGATCCACGATACGCAACTTCGCTACGCAAATAATGTAGCTGAAGTCGAAGTATCTTAGATCGAATTAGCTAGGGTCCAGATGGTGCGGGATCGATGGCCGTGGCTCCCTCGTCGACTGCGCTACTGCCGCTCGCTCTGGTGGAGTTCCGGAGTCAACGGTGAGTGCTTTTGGGGATCGATATATCGCGTCTTAACGAGACACAATATATCGACCCCGGATAAATCGATTGCTACCTGCCGATACGGCGGGTAGTGAAGACATACCCTAAACAAAGGAAACTACCCTCCTTCCTTTTGAAACAGCTTATCCTCCCATTAGTTCCTCTGGTCAGGTGTCAGCTAGGCTAGGTGAACTTCTTAACCCTTTACAGGTAAAAGAGGCATTAATTCTTAACTATCTGTTTATGACAGGGACAATGATCTAATGAATTAGGCATGATCCTGACACACAGGAGATTCTGACATCAACTTTCCCTGTTACTTTAGGCAAGTCACTTAATTGCTCCAAAAACCTAGTTTCCACATGTGTACAATGGGTATAAACTATAGTATTTACTTCTTAAGGAGTTGTGAAGCCTAATTAATGTTTGTTAAGTGCTTTATAATTTTGGAGTATTATCCAGACCACTGAGTTAATGGCAGACATGAGTAGAACCTGTGCTCATTCCTCAATGCCACCTAAACTCAACCATTCAAGAGGCATACAACAGGAGGAGGAGAAATGCGGGCAAGGAATGGTACTTTTAAGAATCCTTGAATGTTCAGATCAGAGGACTAGCCATTTTAACAGGCAATTAAGCATGCATTGGCATCACATTTAAGAGGAACACTTAAAAACCAACAATGTTTTTAACTGCATATGTGCAAGCAAATATATTCAAACTCCCCAAAGTATGTATGTATTGGTGTAAAATATCAAGTTGAAAAGCTCCTTGCGCTTTTGAAGTTTTCCCCTTAAAAACGTAGTCTATATAAATATAATTTTTAAAAGGGAACAATATTTTTCATCCTTTCATAACTAAAGAGATTTGGCACAGATTTTTCACCACAAAAATTTGCTCAGATACCAGCCATGGCAAATTTCAGTTCTAAATGGTCAATATTTCTGAGAGTTAGGAATTCATGAAAATAAAGAGCTAACAGGAAATTGGTCAGCAGCCTTAACAGTGGCGTCGCAGTGTATAAGAATGAGGCCAATCAAATATTACCTGTGATAGTTTTAATGTGTAAACTCTGCATACATTTGAGTCAGATAATGAAAAGTGCATTTTTTACTATGCAATGTTCTTTTATGGTAATATACAGAACTGCTCTGACGTCTACAGTTTAAAATATAGATTTGCAATAGCTTTGTGGTCTAGCAGAAAAAGAAGTCATAGGTTAGGGGGCCACATAGTCAACCACACTGATACATACCTTCCATAGGGACTACATGTTTCCTCCTCTCTTAGCTTGGCTAGTGACAAGGAATTTCCATAGAAGAAAATTAAATATTCTTTAGTAATTTTAGATGGAAACTAGTTATAAGGCCAGTCTAAACTTGAGTTTTGCCAGTGCAGCTATACCAGTATAACTACACTAGCAAAATCCTCCTAATGCCGATGCAGCTTCTATCGGAAAAAATGTGCATTTGCCGACATAACTTGTCCTGGTACAGTGAGCAAAAACAAACAAAGCTATCAAAAGCACTTTTATGCTGGTATAACTGTGTCTACACTAGGGATTCTGCTGGTACAGAAATATTATATATTATATATAAGCAGCACACCCCTGACCTTGCTATACTGGCAAAAGTTTTTAGTGTACACTTGTCCTCAGATTATTGACCCCCTTAGAAAATACCTTAAACAGATCACTTAGCTAATTAGATGAATGGGGGGAAGGATAGCTCAGTGGTTTGAGCATTGACCTGCTAAACCCAGAGTTGTGAGTTCAATCCTTGAGGGGGCCACTTAGGGATCTGGGGCAAAATCAGTACTTGGTCCTGCTAGTCAAGGCAGGGGGCTGGACTCTATTACCTTTCAAGGTCCCTTCCAGTTCTATGAGATAGATATATCTCCATGTATATAGATTAGAGAATTAGTTTGACAGTTACTATTATTGGTTAGGTTTTTGGACAGTTACAAATAATGACCACATTTTATACAGAAGGATTTTATTTGTAATAGCAATACTGAATAAAATATTTGCCATTAAACCTATTATTGTATTTCTTGTGTACCCACATATTTACTATACTGGCCAACAGGAATGTAAAGTTTTATTTAGAATTTTGTAGCATAATAATTCAGTGCTATATTACACTTTTTTAAAATTGTCATTGCATGAGACCCTGACGTTTATGTCATCTTGCTGTCTTTACAAATATTCAGGATCCTAATAGACATGTTGCAGGCTTGATATGCAAAACAAGACGACAAATACAGACTGATTCATAGCTAAGTATTACCATAGTTTCAGATTTAGCACTCAAGCTTTGTTTCAGTACTAAAAAGTAGAGCACTTCAAAATATTTTATCCAAATGACTCTGAATCATAGTCAGAGGAAACAACGGGACATCTGTTAACAATACAAGAATGGCTCAACAGAATGAATGATTATTTAACATACTGTCCCCTCCACAGACACCACATAATCTGTTAAGGGTCTTCAATGTTTTCTCTTATTGGGACTGTTTTTTTTTTTTTTTTTTTTAAATAAGTGATCCAGTGATTCTTCAGAAATACTCAGACTAGAAAACTGAGTAGTTGTGGTTTTGAATCATCTTCCATTTCTAAAGATTGTACAAATCATGTTACGGGGTGGGGTGTGGGTGGGGTGGGAGAGAAAAAACAATCAACTAAAAATAAATGACAAAGAAACATTATCACTCAGGGCTTGTCTATACTTACCGCGCTGGTTCGGCGGCAGGCAATCGAACTTCTGGGTTCGATTTATCGCGTCTAGTCTGGACGCGATAAATCGAACTCAGAAGTGCTCCCCGTCGACTCCGGTAATCCTGCTCGCCGCGAGGAGTACGCGGAGTCGACGGGGGAGCCTGCCTGCCGGGTCTGGACGGGGGTAAGTTCGAACTAAGGTATGTCGACTTCAGCTACGTTATTCACGTAGCTGAAGTTGCGTACCTTAGTTCGATTTGGGGGTTTAGTGTAGACCAAGCCTCAGAGAAGGGTACATTAGGTCAGGAGCTACTGCTGTTTAACACCATAAACTTCTGCTTGAAAATCAAACCAAGAAAAAAAGTCACAACCACCACCACTAAATCAGGAGAGCAAACAAGTTGTTTGTTCAGCATGTTTTGAAAGAAAAAATATACCTTTAAACATAGAGTATATATTTCGGGTTGTTGGTTTTTAGCTACGAAAGCACATCACTGCTAACGCGTTAAATATAAAATAAGAAATGCTGCCAGTATTACTTTGTAGAATAAACAGACAATATGTCATTAGACGTGCTAATTCCTGTTCCTTTTTGGGGGCAAACCAAGTGGAGGGGGAAAAGATTAAATAAATGAAAGGCTTGGTGACATCACGGCAAATGAGATGTTGATTCAAGCAGCAGACCCGGGGTCAAATTCTGAAGTCGGTCTCCAAGAGCCAGGAAAGGTGTGGGAAAACTAAAATTGATGTTTCCTGCTCTTGGGCAGAGTAGGCTTTAGTGAGCTTTCTGACATTCAGCAGCAGCCCAACTGCTAGCTGATCATTAACCACTTTAGTGGCAAGCTAAAGGGAGTAGCATTCAGTCCTCCCAGCTCTATGGTAGTTGTTTGTATTGTGGTAGTGCCCAGACCAGAGCCTCGTTGTTTTAGGTGCAGTATAAATATATAGAAGACAGGGTTCCTAAAGAAATTATAATCAAACCTGATACAAGACTCAAGTATGTATAAGGGTATCGGTATGTCTACATTGCAGCTGGGGATGTGATTCCCAGGGTAGGCAGATATACACATTAGTTTGGCTTGAGATAGTGTATTAAAAATAGCAATGCAGCTGCAGTGGTATAGTACTCCTGGAGGCATTCTACACCAAAATATTAAAAATTGTGCACCAAAAATTAAAAATTCTATGCACAATATTTTAAAATTCTGTACATTTTATTGTCAAAATAACACTACATACACACCAGTTTCAATTATTTTGGTAATTTATTTCAAAATACCTGTCAACAAGTATGTCTATAACAATACAGACACACACACAAATTCCCCCAGCAGTAGAGTTAAAGAAACCCCTATGACAACCCAGATCCTCTTTCTATGCCCTCTTCCTCTCCCCCCAGAGCCCAGCCAGGGGGGGTCAGATACCCAAACCCCCCCCCCCCCCAAGCCCCCCCCCCGTGCCCCCCCCCCCCCAAACCCCCCCCCCCCCCCCCCCCCCGAGCCCAACATGGCCCTCTCATTCCCCGCCCTCCCCTAGAGCCCAGCTGTGCCCCCGCCCCAGCCCAGACACCTGCCCCCTGACACACACACACACACCCTGAGATCCAGAGGGAGAAAAAGCCTGATGCTTGGTCCCAGGCTTGCATGGAGTTTCCTGCGCATCGCCTCCTTCCCTCAGAGCATGCTGGAAACTGCAGCTGCCAGGAACCCTCTAACTCCCTCCCCCTCCCCCCAGCAGAGTCTTCTATGTGCAAGATGGGCTCTGCCAGGTCCAGCAACCCCTAGTGTGGGCCAGCAGTACTGCAGCCCATTTCTGTGGGGGAAAGTAAATTCTGTGCACACAACATTAATTTCTGCAAAATTCTGCATTGCATAGTAGCGCAGAATTTCCCCAGGAATAGTATAGGCAATGGCTCAGATTAGCCACTCAAGTACATACCTAGCCTCTCAGGCACAGCTGGGCTCTGGCAGCTAGCCCGAGTCACCGCCTGTACCATCGCAGCCACGTAGCTATTTTTAGCACGTGAGCTCAAGTAGAGCTAATGCATATATGAGTATCTGAGCTAGGAATCAGACCTCCCAGCTGTAGCCTAAAATACTGTATGAGAGAAGTGAAGGGGGGGGGGGGGGAGTACTAAGGAAATGACTTCATACATTAATATAGTTAGCCATGTGAAAAACTCGATAGTTCCTAGTAATTTTAGAGTACGGGGAGGAGGAGCGATAAATAAATAATACCAGCTACCTAAAATGTTTAACCTAGCTATCTAATGATGGCTGAGTTCTTGTAGGTGTCTCAGCAGCAGGGGGCACTGAGGAGAAAACAGCAACCTTATGGACGGACTCAGGGAGGATGCTACAGTCTAACTTACTATATTGCAAGTAAAACAATAGTCATAAAAATGTTTTGCTCTATAAGTGCTCTCGTGTGTCACCTGAGTAAAACCTCTGGGAACATCAATCATCATACTAGAATATCTACATATTTTTTAATTAAATGTTAATCATTCACAGACAAATTGACAATTTTAGCAAGTATCCAAAAGAGTAAAGCATCATACAAACAGTAAAAAGACTTGAGAAGAGGATACGGCACAGCAGCATCACAAACACTAAATATATGGAACCTACCTTTTAGTTTTTCCTCTCCCCTCAATACTTTTTCCCCGGGAGACATTCCTGTATGTATACAAATCATGTCTCTTTACAACTCTAAAGAATGTTTTCCCCGTATTAATCCTCACAGCTCCCAACACAAAATCATCTTTCAGCATATATTCTGAAAGATCTCAAAAGATATACACAAGTATAATTTCAAAGTGAACTATATAGGAAAATTCCCACATCAGTTTGGTCAGACTCAGCAATTTATTTTTTGTTGCATCTATAAGAGTGTTCAGGTATAGCCTCTGAATCTAATTACAATCTTCCACCTCCTTTCCCCATCTCTCCTGGCATGAGCAAACCATTGAGTTAGACACAGGAGATTTAAACATAGATCTTCAGAGAGGCAGAAGAAAATTTCCCTGTGTCCAAAGGTACACAAAAAGGAAGGTACATTTTCTATCCAATAAAGGCCCATGTTCTCACATTTTCTTACTGGGAAAGATCACTGAAGAGTCAAAATGAGATCTCTCAACAATATTAAAAATGGCAGATCTGAAAGAACCACAATGAAGTAATTAAATAGTTATAAAATTACCTTGGACTACAATGTATTAATTTGCGGACAGTTTCCCCACAATATTGTGCTAGATCCAGCAATAAACATCATGGAATGCAATAAGAATTTCTCTCTCTCTCTGCTCCCTATCCCTCCTCAACAATATCCTGTCTATTGGATGCCACCCACTGAAGGGGAATTCATATTGCCCTTTGTATGCAGTGTTGTTTCTTAATTCTATCCTACACCTATAATTTTAACGATTTATAGGGCAAATTAGCCACTAAAAAACAAAGTGTAAATTAGCATCAAATCTGTTTGTCAGTTGCCTCAACTATCCCTTTTTGCCTTTAAAAACATTGTGCATGAAACCAAGATTTCAGCTCAATTAGTTAAACTGGTTATTTTTGTACAATGCAGTCTCAGCAAAATTCTGGATTTGAGTATGATAAACAAGTATAGAATGGAATAGAGAAATTCTTTACAACCCCAAATTACAGTCTGGTTAACCAACACACTTTAGGCCAGATCATAACTGCTGTTTCCTTCCAATATCATCCCAAATGACCTTTCCAAACTCAGATGATTTTACTGATGGGCTTCAAAACAAAAAATAAGCAAATCTCATGAAAATGACTGAAATTTTAGGAACATAACTATAAGAGCAAACACAGAATTATTAATATTCAGCAAATTGAAGTACCGCCATTTCTTATTTGTTATATATAAGGATTATCTAAATCTGCACCACTCTTAAATCCATCCTTGTCTGTCTGCCTCTCCAGCAGAATTTCTCTGTTCCTGCTGTTGTTCACTTGTTTCAGTGGAAGGGAGGCCTCAAAAAGCCCTGGACTCTGCATTCCCCAAAGCCAATACTCTCAAAACAGTCCTTTTGTTAGCTGAAGAACTCAGCCTGTGCATGGAAGTGTGAGGGAAAAACAAGGCCCTAAATCCATGCATAAAACTTGCCTAGCTTGATTAGCACCAAACCCTCTTAATGGATCTTGGTATAACAGGGAAATACACTAACAACCACTGGAACGGACTCTCAAGGCCGCCAAGTCACAACAAAGAACTAAACTCAGTATCAACAACATGGACCATATCATGGAAAAGACAAATCCCATAGCAGTGCTGATAACAGAGCTACCAAAACCAGTTTGTGTGTTCTAAATAGCAAGGATTACAAATGTTTCACAGAAACCAAGTATCTAGAAAAGAGACTGAATGTAGCAGTAGCCCAGAGTGACAATAATAATATGCAATTACAGATCAGCAAAAGAAAATATACAAACACTTTTTTAAACAGTGTTGTCTGTGTCCTAAAAATGTAAATTTTCTATCATTAAATAATTTTTGCAGGAAGAACAGAATGTATACTGGATGTTCTTGTAATTAAAATGAGATATAAACAATTCAGAGATTGAATAATTATATTAGCCAGCTTTAAGTGGGCATCTAAACAGCCCATTATATTGTTAAATTAACACACAAAAACAACTCAGCCTGGTATTGTTCAATTGTCAATGTCGCAGAAACTGAACATTCAGTGTATATGGCTTACATTTCTTAAATACTGTGAGCTCCAGATTGCTTGAACTTCCTAACTTTGATTCCAATTAAGCTGAAAAACAAGAGAAAACAAATTTTTATATAAAAAACACTCAAGGCCTGATTTTCAAACGGTGCTGAGGACCCACGGTGTCTACTGATTTTAATGAGAGTAGCAAATGCTCAGCTGTGACGAAAATCAGATTCCAAAGATGGTAAGAGTGGGATTTTCACAAGCATTCAGCATTGACTTAACTCTGCTCCCACTGAAGTCAATGGGAGTTGAAAACTCCTAAATCAGTAATTTAGGGCTCAGTCCTTCAAGATGCTGAGTATCCCCTGAAAACAGATGAGTGCCCACAACTCCTAATTAAACCACTGACAGTTGTGGGCACTCAGGACCTCATTGTTTTAAAACAGATTCTGTTCCACTGGCAGTTATGTCGTAATAAAACTAAACATTAACAAGAGAAATAGATTTTACCTAATTAAATTATGTGAAGGAAAAAAACTAAACTTGACATCTTAATTTAAATAGCAAACAACAAAAAAATCTCACTCCAAAGAAAGAGATCAGAACGCTTTAAACTTTTCACCACACTCTTAAAATAGCAGAATACACTAAATAGGAATTTTAAAAGACAGCAAGAGTTAAACCACTAAAAAGCCACTGCAGGCAGCAGGTAGTTGCAAAAAAAAGTATTTAACAGAAAACAGAGGAATTTCCTAATACCATTCAAGAGTAAAAAAAAAGCTATTAGTTGACCATGAGCCTTCATTGTTATTTATCTTGAGACCCAACTTACATTTCTTCGTTAGTTTATTTGGAGTCATGGATTTGATAATACAATACTCACTCCCATGTTTTTTGCATACTTTGGCATTCAAAACTATTCTAACAGTTGATAGTATTTCCTCTTTTAGGATTCTATTACCTCTTTTGAATTACTCAACCAGTAAAAGCTACTGAAACTGAAGAAACTCATTTTGGAAGTCCCATCTGTGTACTTTTTGACAGAACAAACAACTTCTTTGGCTAGCAATCTCTACATATGTAAATATATTACGCAAGGACTTTTTTAAAATCTGAAACAGGCTACGGATCCAAATAATTTAGAAATATTAATTCTATACAGGTTCTAAAATTTAAGTCTCTGCCATGTCAAGCTCTTTAATTACATTACAGTACCTACTTCACAGTTTTATGACAATACAATGCAATACCTTACATTTGGAACTCCAGTCTTTTTACAAGAATACAAATCACAAATAATGATTTTATTTATAGTATACAATCTCTATTATTCTCAAGTAAAACGGTTCATAACATAACAGTTCTATATATCTAGTCATTCAGTAAATAGTTATTTATTGGCCAAAGTTTTTATCCTGCAAACACTACTGGGCACACTAAAGTGGGACTGATCATGATAGGTGCTTGCATGATGAAGCCACAAAAAGGCATGAGATTATTTGCAGTTTATTCAATATAAAGCCCTGGAGATTTGCAATATGGGAATTATTCTTTGAGATGTTTCTAGTTCACATTTCCTGCAGTATTTTGATGCAGAAGTTTAAAAAGTCAGAAATCATATATATTTATAAAGAACTTTTTTCAATCAATTAATTTGCTTCAGCAAATGAACAATTACTAAACATTCAGCTCGACCAGGCCTCCGGGTTGAACTTCTCTACTATCAAAGTTCGCGGGCTCCAATTAGTCATTTCTTTGGGGGTACTTCTTTAAATTCAAGACATGCTTTAACCTACCCAAATTCTATCCATTTTTGTCATTATATGCAATCTACTCAAGGGAGTTACCTACTTTTTAAAAAATGAACAATTGTATTTAGTTCAATTAAAACATTGTCTTATGCTGTGCTTGGACGCTACTGATTTTTTTCCCCATCTCCTTATGCTGCACAGCTCATGAAAGCATCCGGTTCACCCACTCATAAACAACAATTAACCTTGATAGAACGGAACTAGGCAAACTTGGGTAGGCTCATTTTTTTCCCCTCTTCTAACAAAAATTTTATGATGGACTAAAAATAGATGACAGCCAGTTAATGCTGTTTAGAACTTTTTCCACAATACTACAAACTTGAGAAATGCACTTTAACATAGGATTATTATTTATCAACATAAACTGAGAGTAAACTGGCAGAATTTCATTTGGGACAATGGAATACAAATTGTTTGCACTCTTCTTTTCACAATGCAATACATTACAAACAGACTTTTAAAAATCCTGTTTGTATTGCATTACCTAACAAATAACATGATATTGGCATTATTAAAGTTGAAAGCTCAACCTTAGAACTTTTTTGTGCCTTTTAGCTACTGCCCTGAGACAGGAGTAAGGTAGAGACAAATTCGTCCAGTGAGAGCTCCCAGACATATTATGCCTCAGGTAGACACAGACTCCTGGAGATCCAAGGGAGTATAGCCTCTGTGCCACCTTTTCAGTGTGTGATGTGCATTCACATACTGAATGCTGGCTAGTGATGGGGCAAAGACAAGCCCCATGACTTCACTATCTCTGTATTTCCCTTTTGGTGCAAGGAGACATTCTCTGCATCCCCAAGAGAAGGGGTACGACATATTCTAGACATTAATTTTGGAAATTTCCTGACTTAAATTGTTAATTTCTCAGCTTTATTACTGTTTTTTGCATGGAATTTACTAATTTCTATTAAAAGAGGTTGGGGGGAAGATGAAAAAAAGAGGGAAAAAAAATTCTATACTATACAGCTTTTGTGCCTGAGAATATCTATCTGCAGGGCCTTGTAGAACTTGTAAAACTCAATTTGCACAGTTCTGTTCTATCATGAATTAACATGAGCGCTATAATGTAAAGTAGCAGGCCTCCATGTTGGAGGCTTTGATTAAGGACAGCTTTCAGATGGCATCAAGTGGAATAGCTTCCATATCATATAAACACACTCCTTTACTCTGAGCCTTCTTAATTGAGGCTTGCTACTTAAATGGAATTACTCATGTTAATTTATGGTAGAATATATTTGCATACATTGAGTTTTTCTAAAGATAATTCCTATCTAATTAACAGTAAGATCAATTATTTATTACCTAGGAGTGCTGTTAATCTCAAGTGCTACTTAGTACAGTCAGCCAGCTTTATAACTGTGCCTCCCAACTTCAAATCATCTTACCTTTAAAATTTACAGCACCAATTTTCTCAAATTTAACTCAAATCTAAGGAATAATATAGGAAATAGATTAGGGAAGCTGCACTGATACAACTAAAGATCAACCTACTTATTCCAGTTTAAATCCTTCATAAACATGCCCTAAAATGGGTTTTAAGTAATGCTACATTAAAAGTTTGCCCCAGTGTAAGTAAATCAATTTTAAACCTATTTAGTTACACCAGGGCAAATTTTCACAGAGTTTTAGAGTTTAAGGCAACAAGAGACCATAGATCATCTAGTCTGACTTCCACCAACACCAACCTGCCCCTACACACTAAACCAAAAACTGAAATTAGACCGAAGTATTACAGGACCCTAGTCTATTGTGTGCTACAGGGATAGAATAAGAGGGATCAAGGTGCACCAATGTCCAAGACTTCTGCAATGGCTGTGAAATGATTTAGTGAGATATATCCAGATAATCCTAGCAAGTGACCTGCACTCTCACACTGTAGAGGAAGATGAAAAAACCCCAAGGTCACTGCCAAACTGACCTGGGGGGAAATTCCTTCCTGACCCCACATATGGCAAGTCAGATAGACCCTGGGCATGTGAGCAAGAACAAGCCAGCCAAGCACCTGAGAGAGAGAAAGCTCAGTGCCACCTCAGAGCACTGATCCAGCCAGACCAGTATCCCACCTCCACCTCTGATGCTTCAGAGGACGACAACAAACAAACAAAATATAAGGCTTTTGGGGAGGGAGAGAGAGAGTCATAAGAAGATCTACAAAACAAGTTTGAGGTTTCTACCTTTAACTACTTCTAAATTATTTCAGCACACTTTTCTAAGCAGAACATGCAAGAAAAAAGGTTTTTTCATGCTCAGATAACTCAAAAATAGCAGAAACAATTTTGCTCAAATGAAAGTTGGGGGGAAAAAAAAGTTTGAGCTAGTACCATTAAGAAATCATTTCTGCCCCAAAGACATTTGCCAGAGAAAGTTATAAGCAACTGAAAGAGTTGATTAGACAGGAAATTTAAAGTAAATCTTAACTATTGCATGCATTGCCTATCCATGCTATTTTATATAGCAGTCAACTTAAGACATTTCTGTAGTCCCATTGCCATAATAGTTTATCATGCACACACAAATATAGACTAAAAATACCACAGATTCTCTTAATCTGTTTTAGATTCAGATAATTAGAGATACACAAACACTTTTTCTCTGTCTTGTGTGTATTTTTAAAACATGGTATAGGACTTTGCTCCAAGGTTAGGAATTCCAGGCTTAAGTTTTTCATTCCTTATTTGTCAAATCTCTATTCTACCATACCCTAAATGTGAACATCCTGACTACTGGTTGTTCATTCCAATCAGTCAACATTCTCCATCACTCCTAGCAGGCAGTGGTTTCATTATAACTTTTGCCTTATTCACAATTAATCCAAGAATTCTAAGATTGAAACAGTGACTGTGTTCAGCAAAACTCATTTCTTTTTTTTTTTTTTTTTAAACCTTTTCCTAAATAAATTCTCATACACAACAAAGTGTGTTGGGAGGTGAGAATGGGGAGGGGAGAGATAGACGGACATGACACCCTATAAACTAATCTATTTCTCCTACAGGCTTTGAAGGAAAGAGAAAAGTGTTATTTCTACTTTTAAATACTGGAGAAGTGCTCAGATACTTCAGAAATAGGAGCCTGTATAAATACCTTTAGAACACAGCTTCTGTTCTATGAGTCTCACTTGTAATGAAATATGGGTTCAGAATTAATCCCATTTCAGACTAAGAGTTCCCCCAGAAAATTTTCTGGAAGTGAGGGACAAGTAGAAGCCAAACCATCAAATGATTTCAATGTGTTCTCCAAAAGTAGAAGAAATGTGAACATTTAAATAGTAAATCCCACTGGCGCAATCTTAAACTAAGGGCTTATCTATACTACACAGTTTTGTCAGCAAAAGGCAGCTTTTGTCAACAAAACAGTGGAGGTGTACACACTACAATGCTCCTCCTGCCAACAAAACTCTCCTGTCTTGCCCACAAAGTAAAACCACCTCAAGAAGAGGCATAGAGCTTTTTGCAGCAAAGTTACATTGACAAAGCGTCAGCGTAGACACAGCATTCGTTAAGTCGCTGTAAATGGCCTCCTGGAGGTATCCCACAATGCCCACCGTGACCGCTCTGCTCACCATTTTGAAGTCTGCTGCCCTGCATCCAGCTATACAGGCATTTGCCCCTCCCCTTTCAAAGCCCCAGGAAGTTTTGAAATTGCTCAGTGTCGGGAGCTCATGTAGCTACTGCCCAGCTGAGCATGCCAGTTCTCAGCAGCAAATGCACTCTTGCCTGGCCTACGGGGAAAGGGTGGATCTCCTTGGTCTGTGGAGAGAGAAAGCTGTGGGAAAACTCTGAGGAAATCACAGAATCGAAACATTAATGCGTAATCCTGCTCTCCCTGGCACTAAGACCACAGCAGCAGGCAGGCAGACTGCTGCTGGGGGAAATGAGGGTAGAAACTCTTGATGTGCTCTACAGAGCCAGGGAGGGAGGTGGGGGCTAATGTTGAGGTGTCCCTCTCCCCCTGCCGGTGTACCAGTGTCTGCTGAGCTGGGATGGGGGGGACAGGGAAACACCAACTATCTGTACACCAGCTTCTGCCTCAGGATTGGTTGCTTATGGCTGCTGTCTGAACTTAAGGAGACAGCGTGCTGACATACTCACTCTCTCCTCCCGACGCACCCCCACCTCACACACTCCTTGTCACACACCTCCCCGCCACACACACACTTCTGTGGGCTTCTTGTGTTAGTATTCAGCAATATCAGTTTGGTCATATTACTGAGTGCTACTTTAAAAAGTGATTTAAAATGTGTTACCTTTCGGACACAGACAGTAATCATTACAATGTTCATTGCACGGTGTAAACAAACTACGCCAACACACATTATTGTAGCTCAGTGTTAAAAATGCTCCTTCAAGGCATCCCCCAGCCAAACAGCCCCTCACTGGGCTACTCTTATAGCCTTGTGTTCACAATGCACAGCACAATATTGAACAGCAGTGAAGGATCCATGCTTTCTAATAGAGATGGGTGGGTTGCAGGTTAGGAGGGCAGTTGAAAAGCGGCTGGCAATCTAGTAGGATGCCCATGGAACAATGGGATTGAGAAACCTTCATCATGTGACACTGTAACTGCCCTGATGAGGCATTGCAAACTCTTCCCAAAGCACGCTGGGGCCAGTTGCATGGTGAGATTGATACCCACAGTGCACTGCTCTGTGCGTCAATGCAAGAGATGCTATTGTGGATGCGCTCCACTGACACAAAAAGCATAGTGTGGACATGCAACAGTGATTTAATTACAGTGGCGGCTGTACGTTGATGTAACTTGCGTCGACAAAACTCTGTAGTGTAGACAAGGCCTAAGTTAGAGATGAATATAGGCTTTTATGGAAAGAAACATGGGAGTAGTTGAAAATAAGAATTATTTCTTATACTACACTTTCACACTTTGAGGAAGAATAGTTTCTACGGGGTAATGGTTCTAAATTCAGTATCGAGTCAATGAATATTATTTTGTCAGCATCTATGGAAAGTAAAATAAATAAGAAAATCGATAAAATATCAAAATGTTATGTTCTCGAATATGATTATATTAATCCAATTCCATTTTGAAACAAGGTTTACCATTAATAGGAGTATGAAGCCATTCTTAGACTATATTAGTTGCAGGTTGTTATATTTCTTGGATTTAAATCAATTAAGTTGAAAATAAGGAAACCTGTAATGAACTGATTTAAAGACAATACATCATACAAACTATGAAATAGCGAACGTAAGGACTAATATACATCCAACTGCATATATTTAAGCAATAGTTTCATAAAGAGTTTCTGATATCATAGACCACAGAAGTATAACCCAAGCTATATGTTCATGTCACCAGAAGCCTAAAATGGAGTTACCATCATAATTTATGTATATTTTAAAATTGTACTTAATGGACAAAGAAAATATTCTAAGTGCTCACTCTCTGTGCAAAAATCAAAATCTAGTCACATTTTTAATCATTTTCACTATGATTAACAGAATCATAAAAAAATAAATGGAAAAGCCATATCAGATCATCCAAGCCATCACCTTATCTACAAGGGATTGTTATCTACAGCTGAGTTCCTAGTGTTTAGTTAGAAACGCTATAAACTTCCTAGGGGTCCCAGTAGCTTTTTGAAGTTGCTAGAATGCTGCTGTGCCACTGAAACCTTCTAGATGTACTTAAAACTGTTGCTTGCAAGTTGTCTTCTCCTTTCCTCAATAATTTCTATTATATACTTTTAGGAAAGTTTTAATCTCATTGTGCACTTTGCAAAGAGAAAAACAGCTGTAATTTTTCTGTCTATGGTCCATCCCTGGCAAAACTTTAGCAAAAAAAATTATTTTAATATGAAAACAATAAAATTTAATTTTAATAAACTGATTATATTGGAAGGATTCCTTTGATTCCTACTATGTCAGTGAAACTGTTTATGAAAAATATTATCTCAGAACACAGACGAGTTGTTTGTATAATTTCTAAAGCAGCAACTGAACAAGCTCTGAAACAGAAGAAAAACTTCTGTTTCTTCCACTTATATGGCCAACAATAATGTCTACATTCTGACAGAAATCACGTGTATGCTAGCGAGCAGGGGAATTTCAAAAGCACTTAATCAGGAAGTGACCAATAAGTAAAATATAGGCTCCTCAGACACTGACCTAAAAAAGCTACACAGACTTCTTTGGCTCCTTAGACTCATGGCCTGCCCTTGATTCTGGAGCCCAAAAAAGATGATCAATTATGTTTGTTCTTTGTGTGCAGATAACAGTTATTTTAGGTTTAAGAAAAACAAAAATATATATATAAAGTCTCCATGAAAGAAAGAACATGCTGAGTCAACATCCTACATCACTAAAGATGCACAAAACAGCAGATGCCTCATAATTGAGCTAGCTAGCAATCAGGATTCCTCTAGCTCAAAAGGTGCGGCACAAGGAAAATAGAACATCTCATTTCAATTATATATTGAAATACATCACATCTACCTACCTACAAGATTCTAATACTTCCACCCTCATTGCATCTAACTGAAAACCGAATTAGACCTTCCACTTTTTGGCAGTTACTTCTAAATATACTCTGAAGTAGTGGTTCTTAACCTTTCCAGACTACAATAACCTTTTCAGGAATCTGATTTGTCCTGCGTCTGCCCAAGTTTCACCTCACTTAAAAACTACTTGCTTAAAAATCAGACATAAAAATCTGCACACTATTACTGAAAAATTGCTTACTTCCTCATTTTTACCATACAATTATAAAATAAATCAATTGGAATATAAATATTGTACTTACACTTCAGTGTATAATATATAGAGCAGTATAAACAAGTCATTGTCTGTATGAAATTTTAGTTTGTACTGACTTCGCTAGTGCTTTTTATGTAGCCTGTTGTAAAACTAGGCAACTATCTAGCTGAGTTGATGTACCCCCTGGAAAACCTGTGTACCCCCAGGGGTACATGTACATCTGATTGAAAACCGCTGTTCTGAAGAGCTGAGTAACTCATCCCATCAAAATTGCCAAATATGGAAAATAGACTTAAGGGAATGGCTTATTACTAAGTATTGTTGGGGAGTCCTGTTACGCCCTTATCTGGGAACATGCTCTTCTCCAGTAAAATGCAAACACAGCTAAATGGTCAGTCAAGCTATCATTTAAAGTTAGACTTGTCCCAAAATAAGTTTTTAAACCCTAATAGAGCCCATCAATTAATAGATGAAACAAGAGGAAGGTGAAAACTAAAAGCAGGAGATTAGTGGTTTTCTTCTAATGTGGTACATTACTACTAAGATCTGATTAATTTCTGTAACATTAAGAAGCCAAGTGTAATGTTTACCCAGAGGAGCAACATTCAGCTTTGGAGGCTTTGAGATACACAACATATTCTACAGAGGACATTACAGAAATAATGCAAGTTAGAGTTTCAACAGTTTTTTATTAAGCTGCTCCTCAGTACCTACTGTATAGTAGAGAAGGACAAGATACAGAAGGCCTAAGTTACCAAGATCTAAACCTTTATAAGCGTATATATGGAGAGAGAGAGAGAGAGAGAATCAGAGGGTAGCCGTATCAGTCTGAATCTGTAAAAAGCAACAGAGGGTCCTGTGGCACCTTTAAGACTAACAGAAGTATTGGGAGCATAAGCTTTCGTGGGTAAGAACCTCACTTCTTCAGATGCAAGTACTACTTGCATCTGAAGAAGTGAGGTTCTTACCCAATACTTCTGTTAGTCTTAAAGGTGCCACAGGACGCTCTGTTGCTTTATATGGAGAGAGAGACATTGTGAACTAATAGAAGGTGGACTTTTCAGCTATCATTCTTTTTGACTGAAATCAGACATACAAAATCTGTAGATGTATATGAAACCACATAGTAAAAAGAAGTTTTCAAGTCCCCTCTACTTCAGAGTTTAAGGATCCTGCCAACATAAAAATCAACAGTCCAAAATGTATTCCCTGTTAAATCCAACCTACTTGGCCTCATCTTATTTTCTATTGAAGTGTTAATCTATTTTCCAGAGCTGAGACTTTAATTTCAGCAATTTTAACTAGTGAAGACAGGCAAAAATGGCTAATGTTATCTTTTAATGGAACAGGTTTACTTTTTGACACTGCGGCGCTACCTTTCTAAGAACTGAAAATCTAGCAGAGAAATCAATGGGAGAAAAAAATCCTTCTAAATACTCCAACAAGATTTCATACAGCACAGCTCCCCTTTAAGTACAGCTGAACTCAACAATGCATACATATACACCCTAATTTCCACCCCCTACCCTACACACATACACATGATGGATAAGATATATTCATAATAGTATATAAAAGAATTGCTCATAATTTGGAGTTGGGCTACCAGCCCAGTTCTCTATCTGCAGATTTAAAGGAGATATACTCCAGACTTGGGCTGAAATTTTCTTGAAACTGCCTGGTAAATCAGGAATAATGATCCATAGGGAAAGAAGAGCTCATTAGCTTGAGTTCTCCCCCTCTGTACAGATCAGTATGTCCTGGACCCAAATAAAAGGGAAAAAATGGCAGTGCTGGCAGGTCAAGCTCTCTGATGGATAGGTTGCCTTCTACCAAATCAAGATTTGCAACCTGGCCCAGTGTAATAGGCCACTAATCAAGTAGAACAGAGCCTTAGGTAAGGAAATCTTCTTGATTATGCAGTGTCTTAAAGATTGAGTGAATGGCTATTTAAATGTCTTGTGAGATTTTAGAAGTTCTGAGCTACAAACCCTTCTAATATCACAGCTTACAACTCTGATTAAGCAGGTTTCTAAGATTCCAGTGGCATTTTAGAATAATAAATCATTTCTCTTTATAACAATTTTACTCACCACCAAGACTAAAATGTAATCAGTTCCAACTGGTCCACACATGTTAATTCCACAATAAATAGCATCATCTCACCAGTTAACAGATCTTTCTCTATTAACACCAAAAGCTATGGTTAAACTATAATGAAAAGTTACTTTTAAAATAATTTTATGTCAATTGTATCTTATCTTGTTTGGTGATGAATTAAGAAATGTAGGTCTCAACTTATTTTCATATACAATACATAAAATATATCCATTATTTAGCAGGATTTTTCAATCTGTTTTTAGCGTAACAAAGGTGGGTAATATTTTATTTACCTAGAGTCTCTTAAAAATATAAACAATGGGATAGCCATCATATGTATCTGTTCTTCTTCTGCCCTATTTTCTTAGAGAATGACAAAACACACATTGAAAATGCAAACAGTCCAATATATTTGGATAGCTTACTTACATCATACTTTGCAGTTCAGTAGTAAAGCTTGTTGATTTCCCTGTCCCTCTTCCACTGCTTGAAGAGGCAACATTTGACATCGGGCTAGCTGCAATATTGCTCATCTGAGTAAACAAAAAGAAACAATAGAGCTTGCAAACGTATTTAATTTAATAAACAGAGGATCTTGGAAATGGCAGCAACTATAAACCACTTCACAAAGTATATGCGGTTTAAAATATCCAGCCTACCATACTATGTTTCATGTTGAAGTTAATAATGTCTTTCATTCAGCGCTGCAAGAAAATTATTTTCTCCTCTATTACACGACAAACTGAGAAAACCACACTGTTCATTTTAGTAAATAGATATAGAAGAGGAATCAATAATAATTGTAATAGTTTCACCTTAGTGACTGCTACGTATGCTTGCTTTGCATTACGGATTCGGAAGGAAAAAAGCAATTCAGGCAAGACCTGAATGAAAATACAATACATATAAAAGCCTTTCAATGTGGAAAGAAAGCCTATTTGAGTTGTCACTTGTATTATCCATAAAATATAAACTGTGTTCAGCAACCAGCCGTCACTGAAAGTGTGTGTTGGGTACGTATTTGTGTTCACACTTCTCCACTGGCCTTTATTTAAAAAAAAAAAAAAAATCTCAGGGAGCCAATCAAAAAGCATCAATGCAAGCTTATCTCAATATCTATTCAAGAGCTCACATTATTATGGGCCGTATATGTGGCTTTCATAGGCCCAGTCTTCCAACAGAAGCGCATAACCTTCGGCTCATGCAGCAACCAAATCCCATAGGGACCTTATTCATATAGGGTTTGTATACATAGGGAGAGAAGATGAATTAAATATAGCTGTGAAGTTAATGTGCATAACAAGTTAAAGTGCATTAAACCTAGCTTTCATTCAGAAAGAAAGTGGCCTTCGTTCACTGTAGCTCAGTGGTCCCCAAACTTTTTTCCGCTGCTTGTGCAGGGAAAGCCCCTGGTGGGCCGGGCCGGTTTGTTTACCTGCCACGTCCGCAGGTTTGGCCGATCACGGCTCCCAGTGGCCGTGGTTTGCTGCTCCAGGCCAATGGGAGCTGCTGGAAGCGGCAGCCAGTACATCCCTCAGCCCGCACCGCTTCCAGCGGCTCCCATTGGCCTGGACCAGCGAACCATGGCCACTGGAAGCCACGATCAACCGAACCTGCAGATGCGGCAGGTAAACAAACCGGCCCTGCCCGCCAGGGGTTTTCCCTGCACAAGCGGTGGAACAAGTTTGGGAACACTGCTGTAGCTTAATCCTCATTGGAGTGACTAAGGTCCTTACAGTACTGAAACCAGATACTGAATCCTAAAAAATAAGCCAGTAAGAAATGTGAATGAACTCAACAGTGAGATATTCGACTTCAAATCTGATTTACCCACTTTGCACTATTTTCAGCTTTATGTATGGTCCAGTATCTGTAAAAAGCAGGAATACAAAATGAACAAAAAAATATTTTAAAATGTTTGATGGTTTTCCTGACAGAATTCCTGTGAAATTAAAACAGTTTATTCCAAGTTGAAACCTGGACACAGTTCTACTCTAACCAGATCACATATACTAATTTAGCTCATGTATTTTTCCTCTCTAATAAAATGCAAGTCAAAATATCTTTAAATCATGTCATCTATAGTCTTAATTTATTGAAAATTAACCAAAGAACTATCAGACAACCTGTAACATAGATATTTCATGAAGACCACCAAATAATAAAATTAACTTAATAAACTGAGTCACTATAATTAAAAACACACAAGTTCATGTTTTAAAGGTCACTCATTAGAAGCAATATAAAGAGTCAAACCTTATCCAAGTATATTTCTCTATGCAAAAATAGTCAGATACTCTTGCGTGTCTTGCTTTTACTGCCAAACAACATTTAGCAACACTAAAACATTTCAGGCACCATAAATGTCTTCTGATAAACAGAAGACACTCACGGTATATTTTTTTCTCCTGTCTGGTTTGCTAAGAGCTGGTAAACCTTCACTTATCCAAGATCTGCTCATTTCTTATGTTGTTGTTAGTAGTAATTGTGATCATAAAATGCAGTTGTTAATATCATTTATTTTCAGTTAGTCATTTCCCAGTTACAGTTTTACCTTTAACCTATGCTTTAAAAAAAAAAAAAAAAAAAAAAAAAGAAGCTTAACAATACAAACTGTATACCAAGCCTTCTCTCCAACACTACATGTGGTTCATTACAATATAGTTTCATTTTCAATTTGTTTTTTTTTTTAAAGAAAGATATTAAGTTTTTTTAATATGTAAGATATTTTCCATGGTAATGTTATAATTATGGTTAATTTAAAAATATTAAGGATACATAGCATAGAGATGCAAAGAGAAACTTGTAATATACATTTTTATCTAAAACACTAGAGTAAACTGTTTTATATGAATGCTTTCACATATAGTTTAAGAGACTTCCACTTATTTTCCAGAATGTTGTAATTTAGCTTCTCACACTACAAACACAAGCACATGTGTAACTCTACTCACATATTTAGTTGCACTGAAGTCTGACTTTAGTCATATGAGTAGGCGCACACGCGATTTTAACTGTTCTCAGGACCAGGGCCTTGGTCAGCAGTTACCATTAGTCTCAAACCTAAAACAGTGAAATTAGTGAGTTTAAAAAAAATACAATAAACTTGTCTGTAAGTGTAAAGAAAGATTGTGTGTTACTTCTAGCACAGTAGCTTCTAAACACTGGAGGTGCAATTAGATTATGTACCAAAGATCCACAGACTTGGAAGTTTAAATCAAGAGTATATTTAGTCTTACTTTTATTTTACACATTTTGCTTATTACTCTTTATTTTATGATTTATATAACAGTTAATGTCTAATTTTTAATAACTCAAAATATGTATATACACTCCTATGGTAATGTCAAAATCCTTAAATCAAAAAGGTCATAGAGAAGTAGAACTACAATTCAGTAAAGCTGTGCAAGGCGTTAGCACTAATTTTTGGCTAGAATTTTCTTGCCCTTAAAAATTTTAAAGAAAATATTCTTAAAGTTAATGATTAATAAGATAAGGCCCCAATTCTGAAAATAGACATGCTTATTTTAAGCACAGTCTCATTAACTTCATTGGAATCACTTGCGTGAGTAAAGTTATACATGCATGTAAATGTCTGCAGGACAGGGACTGTAAATTTTTTTTTTTGACAAGCCCAAATAATTTAAGTGCATGGCATGCAGTCTTACTTCATCCCACGCACTGAGTCAGGGCCAATCAGGCATCCCTTGTTCACATTAATAATTGTTACAGATATGGGTATCCCTTACCAGCATTGCCAACTCTCATGGTATTTGGTGCTTTACTTAAAGCTCCCCACCCTGGAGACAAGTGATTATGTGATGATCTCACCTTTTATTTAAGAAAAAAATTCTAGCCCTTATAGCTGAAGAGAAAAGCTTGGAAGTGGGACTCATTAAAACTCAAACTAAAAAGCAAACAGACTCAAATAACAGTTACATCTCATGAGTTTTGAGCTAATGATTTTTGAACATTTGAGTCTGGCAATACTGCCTTGCATACAAATAATCCTACTGACTTTAGTGGGACTCTTCCAAAAATAACTGTGCACATAGGCCACAATCCTGCAAAGAGTTCCACCCAGAAGTGTAACTTTCAGAGTGTCATTTATGCCCATGTGTTTTATGTCAACACAATTACTTGCTAAGGCTCCAGTCCTGCAAACACTTACACATGAGCAGTCCCATTAATTCCAATGGGATTACCTACCTGCATAAAACTTTGCAGGATCAGGGACTAGGAGCATACCAGCTCTACCCGTTCATTAAACCACTGTCTTCCTACTAAAACCAAAATATTTAACTTTCAAATCAAACAGGTGTACAGCATTTTCTTGACATGATGAACCAACAGCTCATCATGCCCTGTCATAGCATTTAAAATAATTACTTCCCCAGCCCACATTTTGTTTGATGGTTTAGATAATTAACTTCTTTACACATCAAAGTCCCATCATCCGCATGTTCTATTTCCTTTCTTCCGGACATTAAAAACAAAGTCAAAAGCAGAAGCACTCTAAAATCAATTTTCTCCAATAAGTACAGCTAACATGGAATTGAAAACCTACTGTAATCTTCAACGGGTCAATGTACTACAGTTGTTTTAGCTTTGAATTGAAATACAGCTGTTTGCCATATTGCACAAAGTGAATTCAGATGTTCAGATCGGGTCACAGATTATTTCAACATGTCATAGTTTAATCATGAACTCTAGCAAGGAGAATATAACATTTGATTAACTATTTAAAACTAGTAATTATAAGGCGCTAATCTAAATCTACGTCATACTTGCAAATTATGTTCTTAAATTATTTTCCTCCACAAAAATATCTGGCAATTTTATAATTAAAAAGGAAAGACAATTTACATAAATAATTTTATCAATGAAAACACAAAAAATACCTATCCTGATCACTCAACACCTCTGGCATAAATTAAATATACAGTCACATAAGAAACAACTTCCTCACACCCCCAAACAATCTTGAGTGGAAAAATGCTAAGCCTCCTCTGGCTGAGTTCAGGCCAGCGATTCTCACTAAGGTATGTTGGGAACCTACTGTTCCATAACCTGTCCATTGAGTCTATGTCCTTCCTGTGTAATTCCCACATGATATGACACACCTGTGTTTGACTAATCTTTAAGGTAGAGCGCACAGTCCATCTATTTACTCAAACTTTTGGTAAGGGCACATAAGGGATGGTATTTTGCACTTCCCATCAGCTTGTATAAATAAATGAACTATGCATTGTGCCCTAAATATCAACAAATTTGGGCTATTTCAGATAAAGGGTGGAAAGGGACTATGTTTCAAAGTCAGGGGGTCCTCTCAGAGAACATGATCAGCATCTTCCTGTCTTTTACAGAGAGGTACTCAAATGCCTCCATCATCCACTGTTCTTGCAGCATCACATGGGGGTTTCTTAAGAGACAACGGATAGGTTACAGAAAAAAGGGCCCCCAAAACCTCCATTAACTCAATTAAAAGTTACTGACTTAAACACCACCAAAGAGAACTTAACATTCATCTACTCCAGAACTCACTCTGCCACCACAGAAATGGAGAGCGAGGTCTGAATTCGTTCAGCTTTATCTAAAAAGTCTCTTCACAATGGGAGGAACCTGAATTAGAAAAAGCTTATATATAAAAATATAAACACACACAACACACAATGAAGGGTTAAAAAAAAAAAAAAAAAACTTCCACTGAACTAAGCAGAAGATTCAGCTGTATTTTCTAACAGAGATGTCTTCAACTGGGTTTTGTCCTAGGGGCCTGACTCTTCTCCCATTTACACTAGACTTACACCTACAAACCTCCTCTGAACTCCAGTGTCATTAACTATGGTTTACTATAAATCATGTAAGCGATAGGAGAACCAGGTTACGTACTTCTAATAAAAGTAAAGAGGCAAATCATATAAAACTTTACAAGGTTCCAAGAAAGTTAGAAGTTAATTACATGTTTCCATTCAGCAGGAAATAAAGAATGTGTATATGGTACCTTTCTTACTTTAGGTGCAAAAATAAATTACTGCTACAATAAATTCTTTCTGCAGACTTGCATCTAATTTTTGTACAGCATCGGGCCCTCATTTCACTTCTTCCATAACTACATTTTGCATATGATATGAAATAATGCAAAATGGGATACATTTTTACTTACATAAAACTCATACAAAACAGGAAGGAAGGAAACCACTGAATGCTAAGATGCTTTGAGCAAATACTGTATTAAAATTAGTGTTTTTGTTTTAAATATTCTAATTTTTACTGCAACTTATACTTAAGCCAAAATCAGAAATGTCAGTATCAAGTATTGTATTTGTGCAAATGCTCAGCACTGTGCAAGATGTAGTACAAGAAACAGTCTCTGCTCCTTTGGCCTTTAGGAAGTAAGGGTTTTAATTAACCATGTGTATTCAAGTATTTGGTTTTATCTTATCATGCAAGAGAAATGTTAAGTCGTCTTCAGAATGACATGTTGGTGTGTGACTAGGGCTTTAGGGTGCTATGAAGATATAAATAATAAAACAAGCAAAATAAAAATAAACACATGAGAAAGTACATGTCTGAATCTAGTCTATCTAGCTTCTAAAAAAGTATTAAAGAGAATGAACAATTAAAAGAATTGTATACTGATTATGTACAGTGTTACACTGACCCTCTATTTCAGTGGTTCTCAACCTATTTACCACGTGGGCCGCATATGAAGCCTTTTGTGTTATATGGGCCACATCCACACTATCTATATATATATATATATATACACACACACACTGTATTGCCCTGAGGATGTCACAAGGGCTGCAGCTGTGTGCTGACTGGGCCGCATGCAGCCCACAAGCCACAGGTTGAAAACCATTGCTCTATCTCTTCCAGGAAATGAGTCTGAGACCTGAAAGTCTGAATACTGACAATTAAGCCTTTACGGTTATTCTCCTGGAATTCCTCTAGCAGATTTGAACTAATAGGCTATCTAAAGTGAACTGGCCTAGCTATTCACAATGAAAGTATTACCCAAATTATAAAATTACAGTTTTGATACATTTATAGTGTAGGTCAAACTATGCAACACTCAATCACCAGTATTTAGGTGTAAACTGCCTCAGTCACACACATGAAGATAAATCAACTATTTCTGTACGACATGTAAAATGTTATAGCATGTAGGATGAGAGAGTTATAGCAACACTCCTAACTTCTCTAGGATGGTATGAGCCAGGGAGATGATGCAAGAAGATCAGTGTTCAAGATGGACTAGACCTTGACAGAGAGGATTTGGGATTAGAAGCAGGCTGCATAAGATCTTCATACAATCATGTTGTTCAAATCAGGGGATGGTATCAAAGTAATCTGAGCCTTCTGCTTTTTGAAAAAAAAAATCTATGAAACAACATCAAGTTAAATGCATATGCAGGTGGTAAAATTCTTGCTAGCAAACTATTATGTCTGCTGTTATTGCTGCTTCTTCTGATGCACTAAATTCTTACTTTACCATTTTCTTTAAAGTGGGAAAAATAAATTTCATCTATTGCATCTGGCGAAGTGGGTATTCACCCACGAAAGCTCATGCTCCAATATGTCTGTTAGTCTATAAGATGCTACAGGACTCTCCGCTGCTAATCATTTTTGTTGCTCTTCTCTGTACTTTTTCCAATTTTAGTATCTTTTTTGAGATGGGGTGACCAGAACTGCATACAGTATTCAAGGTGTGGACATATCAAGGATTTATGTAGTGACATTTGATATTTTCTGTATTATCTATCCCTTTCCTAATGGTTTCTAACATTCTGTTAGCTTTTTTGACTGTTGCTGCACACTGAGCAGAAGTGTTCAGAGAACTATCCACAACAACTCCAAGTTCTCTTTCGTGAGTCGTAACAGCTAATGTAGACCCCATCATTTTGTATGTAGTTGAATTTATGTTTTCCAATGTGCATTACTTTGCATTTATCAATACTGAATTTATTGTGTCCCATCATCGTTCCACCAAGTTTCTGTGTTGTCTATTACATCAATATCCTCATTATATACCAGTCACTCAAGTTCACCCATCTTAATATTTAGACTTCTTGCATTTGTATATAAGCACTTATAAAATTTGTCAATATTTAGTTGTTGGCCTTCATGTTATGTAACTGAATGGGACGCTTTCATTTGACAGGTTTTTTTTTCAGTTCCGAACTGTACTTCATTAATTTCTGTCCTCTCCTCTTTACTACAATTATCCCTTTAATAAATCATCCCTTAAGAGATGTCTGTCTAAATCACATACTCCTCTGTACCTGTCAGCTTTTCCCCAGCCCTTAGTCTAAGAACTCCTCTTCTACGGTCTTTATAATTTTACAAGCCAGCAATCTGGTTCGTTTTTGGTTTAGGTGGAGCCCATCCTTCCTGTACAGGCTTCTCATTTCCCAAAAGGTTTCCCAATTCCTAATAAACCTAAATCCCTGCTATGAATACCATAGTCTCATCCATTTATTGAGACACTGCAGTTCTACCTGTCTAACTGGCCCTGCAAGCAGAACAGGGAACATTTCAGAGAATGCTACCATGGAGATTCTGGACTTCAATTTTTTACCTACCAGCCTAAATTTGGCCTCCAACACCTCTCTCCTACCCTTCCGTATGTCACTGGCACCTACATGTACCATGATCACCAGCTCCTCCCCAGCACTGCACATAAGGCTGTCTAAATGTCTTGAGAGATCTAAAAACTTCACACCCAGCAGGCAATTCACCATGCAGTTCTCCTGGCCATCACAAACTCAAGTATATGTTTTTCTAACAAACATATCCTCCATTACTATTACCTGTCTTCCTAATAATAGGGGTCCCCCACCCCAGAGAGGTATCCTCAGCGCAAGAGGATAACCTGACATCTTTTGGAAGGAGGATCCCAACCATAGGATTGTTTTCCTCTACTCCCTCTTGATGCTCTCCTTCCCCGAGATATTCATCTTCCTCAACACAGGGGCTATCAGACGGGGAGAAGAGCTCAACACAGAGCAAGGGTGGGAAAACTGGAAAAGCTAAGGGAGAGGGTACATAAATGAGACTTTTTGTGATATAATGGAGTATTCCCACTATATCACAAAAAGTCTCATCTATGTACCGTCTCCCTTAGCTTTTCCAGTTCAGCCACTCTGGTCTCAAGAGCCCCTACTCTGTCTCTGAGGGCCAAGAACTACTTTCACTGAATGCACACAAATGCCACCTGCCCACAAGGCAGGTAATCATACATGCTGCATTCACTGCAATAAAATGGATAGCCCTCACTCTGCTGCTGGACTTCTGCCTGCATTATTTTTTACTCTTGCTGGGGGCTTTTTGGTTGTTTGTTCTTTATCAGGAAGGAACTTGAGGGCGGGGGGCACGAATCAGCAGGTGGGAAGGATTATTGGCCTAATTTTAGAGAATGTTTATTAGGTGTATCGGCTCTCATGCTCCCTCTCTAAACTTCCTCACAAAACTCCTGTTTGCTAGCTCCTTTGGTCTCTTACAAACTGGCTTTTTAAACCCCTGTTCTCCATGAGTTAGCCCTAACCCCCACCCCCTTGTCAAGGGATCCTAAAGGAATTAGGGATCAAAGGATGGCAGGCTAGAAAGCTTCGTTAGGAAGCTCTCAGCTTTGTCTAGCAAACCGCTGGGCTCAGCATATGGCCCCCCCAAACAGACCACACTATAAACTTCAATTAATCAGGCACACTGCAAGCAAGCGCACAAGACACACAGACAACAAACTCACCCCAAGGGTAACAGTCACTCCTCCTTCACCTGGAGAACTCCCTTGCAAAACTCCCGTTTGCTGCTCCTGTTCACTAGCTAGACATGAGGAACATGGATTCTATAATAGTTATCTTCCTTCTTTCCACTTGATGAGATAAACCATGACAACCCCATCATCTGTTCTCAATAATGCACATTGAATCTAGAATTCCTGTATGAAAACCAGGAGAGCATAACAAACTCTTTTCAACTCTACAATATCAACTATGTATAGACACTGGACAAAATTCTGTCCTCAGATGTGGTTCTCAAACTTCAATGGGAGCAATGCACGTGCATGCAAGAATAAAATGAAACCCACTAGCTTTTTGTTCACAACTCCTCTCCTTCATCTCAGAAGAGATAAGCAATCTCAAAGGTTCCTCTTCGCACATATTAATTTGTTTTTCTTAAAAAAGCATATCTAAAAATCTACAAATAAGCAAAAATTTCCTTCTTAAGTTTTGACTAGTTGTACTAGACAAAAATAATTCTGCTTGACTTGACCAAGCTTACACAGTAAACCACTGATCCTGTTAGAAACCATATAATATTAGGGACTTGTCAACACTTGAAACGCTACATCTGCGCCCCTATAGCGCTTCAGCGTAGGCACTACCTACGCTGACAGGAGGGGTTGCTATCGGTAATCCACCTCCCCGAGAGGTGATAGTTAGAGCAACAAAAGACTTCTGTCAACCTAGCACTGCCTACAACAGGAGTTAAGTTCTCTTAACTACACCACTCAAGGGAGTGGATTTTTCACACCCCTGAGTGACAGTCGACCTACCTTTTTAGTGTAGACCAAGTCTAGGTGTCCAACTTTTTACTCAAAATGCAACATCTATAGACTTCCTCTCATATTCCTTTTTGATAGCTACGGTTTGTCCACACATAAATGTAATGAGAGTTCTTTAAACCACCTTTGGCAGAAATTTTGGAAATATTTTGGGCCCAGCCATAGAAAGACAGACTGATGATTAATTGGATTGATTTACCGGATACAGAAACCGCCAGCTGAAAAATCATGCTACGGATGCAGGATTCTGTAGTGTGAGGCACTGATAAAGTCGCATTTCTTACTTTGAATTCAATTGGAAACTCTATAGTGGGAGGCCTCTCTTTTCCTGGAGGTAATCGTGCTCAGAGGAGGCAGAAACTAATCTCAGACTCTTGCTCATCTCTCTTCACAGAATGCACTGTGCTTTTTGCAGACAAACCTGCCATACCAAGCTGCCATGCTTCCCATTGATGATTTTAACAAACTCAAGTAACGGCTAAACATTTGGTAAAGAACCCAAGTCACAAAATTGAAGGCTGCAAAATTCCTGTAAAGTAATTTGCTGCTTCTAACAGAGGTCTAAAGCCTCAGTTTTGGATTGGTGAATATAAAAATAAAATTGATGAAAAAAATCCTTGTAATGGTTGTGCAGGAGGGTTGTGGAACAGAAAAAGTAAAGCATCTAACCAACTTATCTGAATTAAAAATACTCAGTATTTGCATAACACAGATTCTTTCTGTCAAAGTTTTTCAAAGCTTTGATTATCCTAGTGTCCTTATAAGTCTATTTTAACAATTACTTTATGGATGTACATACACAACCTCAGAGCTATTTTTTCCACTCAGATAACCACAGGTAGTCTCCAGTTAAATAAGTGATGGCTGTGAATGCCAGTCTCAGGGTAGAAATTGGCCCCAAATCTTCTGGCACTCATACCTACGACTCTGGCAGGTAAAAACTGATCAAATCTAGACTTGTGTAACTGGTGTGGTATTTTAAAGTGCACTCTTTCTGCTTAGACCTACATAGGAGGGCTTTAGCTCAAAGCACAGTCTAGTACTCACACCAAATACCACCACTGGATTGTAGGGCATCACCAAACTTTACCTTTGTATGGTATGAGAATATACGTCATTTCATAGCACCCTAGCATGAAATATATTATGTGGAGATTTAGGCAAGGTTCACTTTTATTTAATATTTTACATAACAGACATTTTGGTAGACTTTTTAAAATTATGTTCTACTCTTTGTTATTTGCAGTATGGTCTTGCAAACCTGAACATACAACTTCTTCTACCACCAATTTACAGATACTCCATTTAGGAAGCACTGACATATTTTGTTTTGATTTAAGCCCAAGCTAACAACTAAGTTTTGTTTGCTTCTCTGGACATTTTATTTCGGCTTTTTTTTTTTTTTTTTTTTGGTTTCAGATTAGGTGACTATAATGAACACAATATTCAGGTGGGAGAATACCACAGAATTATATGATGGCATAATATTTTAGTGTTAATTTCTATGCCATTCTTCATGCATCCCAGCATTTGTTTTGACTGTCATTGTGCACTGCACAGGTGTTTTTACTTAAGTGTCCAAAACTACACCTTGATCTTTTTGCTGGCGCTTGAAATTAATTTCGAGTCCAGCAATGAGAATACATACTTCTAGTTATTCTTACTAATTTGTTACCTTCATTTGTCCACAATAAATTTAATCAGCCATCAGGCTCCTCATTCATTTAACTCTGTTAAATCCCTCTAGAATTCCTCAGTCTTCTCTACTTTTGACTAACCTAATGTTGTGTTATCTGCAAATTCTGCAACCTCACGGTTCAGCCTTACACCTTTCGCTTTCCATGGTTCTAAGCTTCTTTTTTATTATTATTTTAATTTTATTAAAGTCAGTTTCTTTCTTTTGGACCTCAACTGCAGCATCTTTGCCCTTCTCAACTCCTTTCCAAACACAGCTGCTAAGATCAACTTCCTGGCTCTCACACTGACCACACCACTCTCTTCTTTGTGTACCTATTTATCCATTACATGAAACACAAGCTTGTCTTTGTCTCTAAGGCCCCTCATAATTTAGTCCCACCGTGAGTATCAACTCCCACCTTTGCTCTGCAAATAATGTCAACCTCATTTGCCCACCTCTACACAAGGCTCCACAACCCTTACTTTAATACAAACAGGTAAGATCTCATGGGAATAAAATCTAATGGAAAAAGAAATTCAGGAGAGCTGACTGTTTCTCAAAGAGACAATATTAAAAGCACAACAGGAAACTATCCCAATGCAAAAGAAAAATAGGAAGAATAGTAAGAGGCCCATATTGCTCAATCAGGAGCTCTTTAGTGACCTAAAAATCAAAAGGGAATCCTACAAAAAGTGGAAACATGGACAAATTGCCAAGGATGAGTACAAATTAAAAGCACAAACATGCAGGGACAAAATGAGAAAGGCAGAGGCACAAAATTAGTCATACCTAGCAAGGGACATAAGAGGCAACAAGAGATTCTATAAAAACCATTAAGAGAAAGATGAAGGAAAGTGTGGGTCCTCTGCTTAGTGGAGAAGGAGAGCTAAGAACAAATCAAATCAAGAAAGCTAAGGTGTTTAATGCCCATTTTGCTTCATTCTCTGGTTAATTAATATTAACAACAAGGAAGAAGCAATGCAAGCCAAATTAAGGTAAGAATGGGTTAAAGAATATTTATAAGTTAGATGAATTCAGGAAGGTATGACCAGATGCACTTCATCCTAGGGTACTTAAGGAACTAATTGAAGCAATTTTTGAACCATTAGTGATTATCTTCGAGAACTCCTGGAGGACTGGAGAAGGGCAAAATACTATCCATCTTTAAAAGGGAACAAAGAGGATCCAGGAGATTATAGACCAGTCAGCCTAACTTCAATACCTGGAAAGATACGAGAACAAATTATTAAACAATTAATGTGTAAGCGCCTAGATTATAATAAAGTTAAAAGTAATAGCCAACATGGATTTGTCAAGAACAAATCATGCTAAACCACGCTAATTTCCTTCTTTAACAAGATTATTGGCCTGGTGGATGGGAGGAAGCTGTAGACAAGACATATCTTGATTTTAATAAAGCTGTTGCTGCAGTCCCAACTGACATTCTCATAAGCAAACTAAGGAAATGTATTCTAGATGAAATTACTGTAAGGTGGATGCACAACTGTTTGAAAGCTAATACTCAAAGAATAGTTAATAATGGTTTGCTATCAAATTGGGAGGACATATCAAGTGGGGTCCTGCAGGGTCTGATAGTATTTATAAGGCCCTACGTGAATTGCAGGATGATTGTCAAAGAAATGATGCCCAGTTGAGAATAAGACATGGAAAATCATGGAAAAGTAATAAATGACCTTTATTAATTGCCACAGTTTGGAAAAGCCAAAGAAGACATATTTGTTTATGAAAAATTTGCTGGAACAATATAAATATTCAAGTATTATGTTATGACTGCCCTTTTTAAAAATAATAACAACAACCACCAGACATTTTGCTGCAATGATATTACAGTCATTAATGCACAGGGCTGACAGCTGCTATCAGCTTGGATAAATGGGGTTCTACTGTACTAATAGGGAAAAAAGTGTGTTACAAACCACAAAATGTATGCAAAATTGGGGACTGTGCAAAGTAAGCTAATTAAAATCAAAACTGCAGTGGAAATCTAATATTGCGGGAATCAGAATTTCCACAATATCGCAAATTAAGTAGGACCTTACCTATTTAATATTTTCATTAATGACATGGAAATGGAATGGAGAGTAAGCTTATAAAATTTGTGAATGATGCCAGACTTGGAGGGTTTGCAAGCGCTTTGGTCAACAGGATTAGAATTCAAAACAACCTTGACAAAATTGTAGAACTGGTCTAAACTCAACAAAATGAAATTCAATAAAGACAAGTACAAAGTTCTACACTTATGAAGGAAACAAAATCAAATACACAACTATACAAAGTGGAGAATAACTGGCTAGGCAGTAATACTGCTGAAAAGGATCTGGGGGTTACAGTGGATCACAACCTGAAGGAGTCACACTGGGGTATATTAACAGAGGTGTTGTAGGTGCCCTCGACTCGGCATTGCAAGGCCTCAGTTGGAGTACTGTGTCCAGTTTCGGGCACTGCACTTTAAGAAAGCAGTGGACAAATTGGAGATAGTTCAGAGGAGAGCAACAAAAGTTATAAATAGTTTAGAAAACTTCATCTATGAGGAAAGGTTTAAAAAACCTGGACACGTTTAATTTTGAGAAAATACTGAGGGGGGAAACCTATAAGAGTCTTCACCGTGCTCTTATGAGCCCTAAGTGTATTTGATCAATTGCTCTCCACGTCCACTGAAGGGGACAAGAAGTCCCTTGATCGTCAGCAAGGGAGATTTCACTTAGAGATCAGGAAAAACTTTCTATCAGAATAGCTAAGTTCTAGAACAGGCTTTCAAGGGAGGTTGTGGAATCCCCATCATTGGAGGTTATTAACAACAGCTTAGACCAGTGGTCCCCAACCTTTTTCATCTGGCAGGTGCCAGACGATGAGCCACCGCGGACAGTGGCCAGCGGACGAGCATTCGCTGAAATGCCACCAAGAAGCGGCAACATCAATAGGCGATTTTCGGCGGCATTTCAGCGGCGACACCTCTGGATGACGCTGCTGGTCGGCGGCATTTTGGCGGATGCTCGTCCGCCGGCCAGTACGTGGGCGCACATAGATGCCATGGCGCCGGCAGGCACCACGTCGGGGACCGCTGGCTTAGACAAATACCTCTTAGGGATGGTCTAGGAGGTATACTTGGTGCAGCCTCAGTGTAGGGGGCTGGACTAGATGACCTCTCAAGGTCCCCTCTGGGCCTACATTTCTATGATTCCATAATAATAAAGAGTAATTAAAAAGTTAAATTTAGTCATACTTTATTGGTAGTCAATACATCCCCTTTTACAGACCCCACCATAACACATGAAGCCTGTGAGCCACCAGGTCTTTGCAGCAGCAAATCCTAACACATAATATTTGTTCTGTTTTGACATCTGTTTCAGTGTCTGACAATGGGAGCAAACATCCTTTTGTTCACTTTTAAACATTTAGAGTGAGACTTTCAAGAGCTCTCTGAATTGGGCTAACACCTCCCACTCAAGTCATTGAGAGTTTTACTATCAACTTCATAGCAGCAGCAATAAGCAAACATTGGGTGCTTTTGAAAATAACCACCTTTTTCCCTTTCCCCCACCACCGATTAACCTTGTTTACTACCTCCCATTATTCCTTTTTCATTTTCCTGTTGAAAGTTTTAAGGTGTTGTTTTGATTACAAATATTTTGCTAGCTTTGAGAACATTTTAATTATATTTTGGAATACCCCAAGCATGTGAAAGTGCTTGGCTAGGGAGGGGGCTAGAAGATTACTTATGAATAAAATTATTCTGTACATTTAATAGTGCCATGGAAACTAATCATGATTTTTAGCATTACTGCTGATCTTTTTATTAAATACAAAATGTAAATTGGTCTAGCAAAATATAGTTTCCCACAAAGGCATCAACTTAAGTTTCAGTACTTTGGAGAGACAGATTTCTGACTAGTTACCAAGGATCTCATAACCCAGGGGTTCTCAACCTTTTTCTTTCTGAGGAACCCCCCAACATGCTATAAAAATTCTGTGGCCCACCTGTGCCACAACTGTTTTTCTGCATATCCAGTAGATTAGAAGACAGAGCTGGTCTTAGGGGGTAACAAGTAGGGCAACTGCCCGGGGCCCCAAGTCACAGGGGGCCCCATGAAACTACGTTGCTTAGGCTTCAGCCCCACACAGCGGGCTCGGGCTTCAGCTTTCTGCCCTGGTCCCCAGCGAGTCTAACGCCAGCCTTGCTTTCTGGTTTATTTTGGAGGACCTCCTAAAACCTGCTTGTGACCCCCCACGGGCCTCTGGCCTGCTGGTTGAGAAACTCTTTTCATAACCAACTAAATAATGCCCAGAACAGAAAAAGCACATGGCTAACTGCCTTCCCCATTTTCTTTGTAGACTTCATGATAGCAACAAAACAGTCCACACAATTTCTGTGGGATTATCACACTTCTTGGGTTTGGCCTGCTGTTTTACCACATCCCCTGAGGCGCGCTATTATCACCCAGAAATGCAGAATCTAGCATGCCTTATTTCTTAAGGGTATCATGTAGGGATGGTATTAACAACCAAGAAAGGTGTTCAACATGGCCTAAAATTATTATGCAAATGTAATTCCTACCACATGTAGTTTATTAAATTATAGTTTGCTTATGCTGACAAGTTACTAATTGACTAATCACATTTCAGACAGTTGCATTTTGCGTTATTCAAAATTAAGTCCATAAGAGCAATGTAGTTGGTTGTGACACTGTTTGGCTTAGCAAATAAGCCTGTATATTGAAGAGCTGGGTGAATTCTATTAAACCTTGAGCTTTATGGTCAACCCTATTGTTCCAAAAACATGAGTCAGACCCCCAAAATAAAAAAAATGTGAAGGGTTCTTTTTATTCGCCTTCTAGTTTTCAAGCTTTCAGAGCATACTCTCAGGTTTCAGAGTAGCAGCCGTGTTAAATTTGTTAGTCTCTAAGGTGCCACAAGTACTCCTATTCTTCTTTTTAGAGCATACTCTGGTCATCTGTTCAAACTTCCAAAATTTCATGTTTTTTAAAAAAAAAAAAAAAGTAAGCTAAGATTCTCATACCAAATATCTCAGGAGTTGGCAAAACTACTTATGACACCACTCTCTCTACTAATGCAGCAACAACAAACAAGATGAAAAGTCATCATAAGAGACAGGTTACCAATCTACAAACATGAGGTCTAAGCAAACCCCATTGAAGTCAATGGGAATATTTCCATTGGCTTCAATGGGAGTTGGGATCTGGCCCATGGTAAAAAATAATAAACTTAAAACAGTAAAGGAAGGTGAAGGGAGAGAGGAGAAGACTCATAGCAGGTAGAAGAACATAGGAGTTTAGCTGAATATTTCAAAAGGAAGGCATTCTCTAAATACCTCATCAACAGAATTTGTTTCTAATTTCCATTTGGTTCAAATTATAACCCTTCAAGTAAACTCAGTTCTACAAAAATCTTCTGAAGTACCTCACAACACACCCTTAATGTTGCTACAGGACATCCTGGTCTAAACTGGGAATTTATATTGGTATAGCTACATCGCTCAAGGATGTGAAAAATCCAAAGCCCCAAGAGAGGTAACTATACCGACTTAACCCAGTTGTAGACAGTGCTATGTCAACAGAAGAATTCTTCTGTGGACCTAACTACCGTCTCTCGGGGAGCTGGATTGCCTATGCCGATGGGAGACCCACTTCTGTTGGCATAGGTAGCATCTACGCTTAAGCACTGCAGCTGCCAGCTGTACCATTTTAAGTGTAGACATACCCTGAAGCTAAATATATTGCCCAAAACCTCATTTTCTCCTGGAATGCATATTTAATAAATACTTTGCATGTATATAGTTCTTTTCATTCATAGGTCACAAAGCGTTTTAGTCATTTGTGTAATTTCTAGAGCTGAAGTTGCTGACCAATATATAAAGCATATCTTAATACGTTTAGTAAATGATAATGAAAACCACTGCACATTTATAAGAGCTCAACAGAAAAAAAAATGCATTCTCTTGGACTTGAGAATGTATTAAATGCTCAGAACCTGGGAACAGGTAGTTTTTTATTCATTGCAAAGTCTGGACCCTTCACCTATAAAACACCACACTTGTACTGCTATCTAAATAAAAATCCATCAATCCCCCTGCCCCCACCAAAAAAAATGTGGGCGAGAGAAACCACCAAACTCTCAGAATGGCAAAGATACAACACCATCACAAAACAACACTCAACGGTACCTGGCACACTTTTAGTGTAACTGGACATCAGCAACTTGTTCTATATAAATTATAAAAACATTTTCAAAGTTGTTTACAAACATGAATATAAATAGGGCATAGTGAAACATTTAGTAAGCGATAAGTGTAAACCCCAGGGAAATTGAGAAGAGGAGAGAAACAGGATTCAGACCACCAGGCTGAGGAGTTACGTGTACCCATACTCCCCAGAGTGGTCACCTGTTCTGGGTGCCTCAGTTATGTCTTGCATCTGAAGAAGTGAGGTTCTTACCCACGAAGGCTTATGCTCCCAATACTTCTGTTAGTCTCAAAGGTGCCACAGGACCCTCTGTTGCTTTTTTCAGTTATTAGGGTGCTTTGAACCTGAATTTCAGACTTGTTGAGAATCTACAGCTGCCACCGAGATCAAGTGGAGTTGTGGGTGCTCAGCACCTCTGAAATTCAGGCCCGAAGCACCCCAGATTGGACACCCCAAACACTCAGGCACCTGCAACAGGTGGCCAATTCGGGGGGGGGGGGGCAGCTTGGTTTTAGCATCTGGTACCAGGGAACAGATAACGTTACAAGGAAAGGAGCTGCAGAGGCTTTCCCCAGACCTGGGCTGCAAGTGGCACAGCGCTGGGTGGTATCTAGCCCAGGCGCTGGGAGACGTAGTACCATGATAACAGAGGCCAAGGCACATTAGCAGACATTCCTGCAGCAGGGTGCAAGACTCAGGAACACACATAACCCTCCCCTTCTCTCTTCCCCCTAGCCCCCCCCCCCCAAAAAAAAAGATTCCTAGGCAGCCAGGCAATACATCCCTTGGGTCAATACCTCCACAGCCCCATAAACTCCCTGCTAAGTTAGGCAATAGCAACACGCTGTTCGCTCGCCCTTGCTGGTGACTCACTCAAAGGCTCAGACACACGGGGCTGGACGCAGAGGTGTGCAAGGAAGGAAGGCGCAGCCTGGCCTGGTGGTGGCCAATTAACCCCAGTGGGCTGATGTCCAGAGACAGAGGGACGGTTGGACAGGGGGAGAGGGGAGCTGCGCCGTCCTCTTTCCCCTACCACCAGACACGGAGAGAGGAACCGAGGCCTCTCAGCAGCCGCTCGGCTCTAGGTGACTAACCGACCAGGGGGAAAATGGCGCCGCCCGCCGGGGGAGGGGCCGGTTCCGCCACACATCAGCTGCGGAGCACCCGCGCCTCCATCTTCTGTGTGGCGTCTCGCGCCGCTTCTCCCTGGGCGGCCGGCGGCGGTTGGAGCCCCGCGTGGGGGCGGAGCAGGGGCGGGCCGCGCTGTGCCCAGCCCTGGCTCGGCCGCTGCTCCCGCTTCCCTCCGAAAGGGGTTTCCCCCTGCGCGGCGGCCTGGGAGAGGAGAGCTGGGGGATCCCCCAGAGGAGGCCCCTGCTTGTAGGAGACCCCCTAGAGGTGCTCGGGTATCCCCCGCCGGTTTCAGAAGAGACCCTGGAGCCATCAGGGGGTGCTTCTACAGGCATCGCTCCGGTCCCCTCTCAGCACCTGGCTAGGAAGTGCCATATGTTGCATTTACATTAGACATTAAAAGGGCACCGATCTATCACGCTATGCCCCTTGCCATAACGTCAGATGCTTATAAGATTTCTCTTCCACCCGCAGCAGACAGGAGAGGCCCTATAGCAGCCAGGCACTGCTGCAGATCATGTGTCTGAGGCTTAGACCCGATAGCAGTGGTTTTCAACCTGTGGGGGGGGGGGGTCTAAGTGGGAGCTCTAAAAGGTTGTTACCATAGAACAGCGGTTTTCAATTTGTGATTTGCGGACCCCTGCGGCCGCAGACTAAGATTTCCAGAGGGGTCTGCACCTTCATTTGAAATTTTTTTAGGGGTCCGCAAATGAAAAAAGGTTAAAACTCACTGCCCCATAGCAACCAGGCACTACTGCAGGTCATGTATCTAAGGCCTAGACCCTTTAGTAGCTAGGCACTACTACAGGTGGTGTATCTGAGGCTTAGACACTACAGGAACCAGGCTGTACTGAAGGTAGTATATGTCAGGCTTTAAGGAAGGGTCCAAGTGACTCTGAGACAAAAATGAATCTAAAAATAATAAGCACCCAGGGGTGTTCAAAGGGTTGCTAAACACACATAGCTCCATCTCAAAGTGATGCTTCACCTATGAGGGTTTGATGCAAGATCCTCGCTTCTGGGCAAGTTTAAATGTCCCAAAAAGTGGGTTTTCTGATGAGTCTCGCAGGAAAACTGTTCCACAGCTTAATAGCTATCCCCGTCAGGAAGGTTTTGGGGGATATTAAGCTAAGGTCTGGTTTGTACATGGATTTTGTACCAGTATAACTATTTTGGTTGGAGGTGTGATACACCAATAAAATATAAACCCCCTAGTTTGGACACTGTTATTCTGGCATAAAGATAACATACCGATATACCTTATTCCCCTTCCTGTATGGGAATAAACTATAGTGGTATAAGCCCACTTATACTGATATAAACACAGCCATACTATGGAATTGTACTATTTTATACTAATACAGTTGAAGCGATACAACTTCTGTGTGCAACCAAGTCCTAAATTTTCCCTCTAATTTTATCCCATGACTCCTAATTATACCCTCTTATTAAACCCTAAACAAACCCTAAACTCTGTCCTTGACATCTGCTTGTTTCAAATACTTGCATACTGCATCATGACCATTGCCTCTCCCAGGTGTTAATTAGCAAAATATACATATTTAGCTCTTTTAACTTTTCCTCATAATTCCATTCTTCTGTCCTCTGCACCTCCAAATAATTTGTGTTGCTTTTCTGTGAATTCCCTCCAGTGTCTCAACAACTTTCTAGCACAGGGAACAGGTTCCTAAAAGGGAAGCTTATTTTGTTACAGACTACTAGAATCAGAGTTACTTGGAAGCTGCCTACCTACTATCCCAAATAATATGTGATTTGTGACACTGCTACTGACATGGCTAAGTGGCTACGTGCACGGGGTTATTCCTGTCACTCCACAATCCTATGCAGAGTCTGTAAAATAGAATTAACAAAGATAACCAGAAAATATAAAATAAGAAAGTACATTATGTTTGTGATTTTTTTTTTTTAAGGATGTGTAAAAAAGGCATGAAATGTTTTTTAAAGGCTTGTTTGGGATTGTGACTTCACAAGATTGTTAATCAAACAGTCTCTCTCTATAGATATAGATATAATTTTTCTTTTGTCATCACCCATTTAACTAAAACTCTTGTACAGTTGGCAATCATGTAAAAACTTTACCAGGAACAATTGTCCTCAGAAACCAGTCTGGTGGCTGCACAACTGTATGTTCATTATAGTAGATTTTAGGTTATAATTTTCTTTGAAGGGGGTGGGGCTAGCATTCAGCAAATTAATCCTTAAAGGGCCGCCTGAATCCTGACTTATTAGAAATTAATCTTGAAGAAACTTTTCATCTTTTTTCCATAGCTCCCTCATGCTCCCCCCATCCTGTTCCCTTCTGCCACCAATGGCATGCCCCAAAGGCACCCTCTCTTCCTGCTCCCTCCTATCAATACCCTATCAGCCCCTTCTGTTTGCCTCCTTCCTATGTCTTTCCCTCCTTCTATCCCATTTCTACCTCCTACTCACACATCTTGGGGAGACTGGAAGATATTACCACTCACAGCTAGCTAGCCAGCTGAGTGATCTCAACATCTCTTCCTTTCTGCTGGTGCCTACAATTGTATAGGAAGAGCTGAGAGCAGCCCAAGCACTGACAGTACCAGAGTAGCAAAAGGCCAGCATTGCTGGTGGTGGTGGTTCTTAGAGTTACAGCAGAGAAGCTGAGACACTGACAGGGACTGTTCCCTCCCATGATAGATTTACAGATACCTAAACAGCCCCTGACAAATCATTTTTGTCAAGTATTCTCCTGAAAAAGAAAAAAAAATCTGTCAAGTTGAAAAAGATTTAGCAGTCTTCCCCAATCCTTGCCTTCCATCGGAAGCTTTTACTTCAGTTCTGTAGTCCTCAGTTGAGTACTGTGGGAAATATACAGGGAAGGCAAGGATTAATATTCCTGATAATTCTAATATATAAATCAAGCAAAATATATTGGAATGAATGAGCATGCCCATTGACAACTACGTGTTTCCAGAAGCCTAAGCAGTCTCAGAGTCACTTGAGTGCTTGTGCAGTTAAAAGTACTATGCTTGCTGTTGGATAAGTCTCTTGAGTTCTTACTAAACTTCATAGGGACTTAAAATGATTTCAGGCTTTCTTTATGCATCATGAAGAACCAAAAAAGGACACAAACATCATTTCCCTTGGCAAGTCACCTTTAAGATACATAAGTCATTATGAAATGTCTCGTTGCTTTCACAAACTGGAGTCTGCTGAAACCATAACACATACAACGTTTTACTTTTGAATAAGCCTGATTTTCTCTGTCATTTGTTTTCACTTTTATTGGTCTGCAGAACATAAGTAAGAAAAAGATTTTATTTTCCCCTACATAGCATATAATTTACATCAGTCATCCCAGAAGGTCAGTACCACTGGGGTGTCATTTAAGCACAATGAATATAAAGTAATGAAGTTCTTGCCAGAGTGGATGGACATAACTTCTTAGAGAAAGAGAGAGTTTCCAAAGCATGTGGGGAAAACACAACGGGAGACCAAGTGAATTCATCACACCACAAAAATGTCTCCATCCTGTCGACAAAGTCATTAAAGGAAAATGAACCATTGTTGCTCTTAGACGTTTGCATTCCTTTGGCACAGTAATTTCAGTACAGAAGCATTGGTGCAAGGAGATTTTGCACACATTGGCGAAAAAAAATCTTTTAAAAAAGATAGTGTCCAGAATATGTAATAAAAGAAATCCTCCATGTTCCAAAGAGGGGCCAGAATCTCTACAGAAGCCACAACTAATAAAGAACCATCTGCAGTAGGACAGAGTGGTCTCTTTTCCTCCTGCCAACAAGCCTAACCGAATGGCAACATGGACAATTCTTTTCGAATGACCTACAAATGATGTCCTCCTTTAATTATACCAATGTTTCTACCTTTTGCCGAACCATGATGGCCCTCATTTTAAAGATGCCTTATTGAGGGTTCTTCCCCCCGCCCCTCCTTTTTTGTAACTTACTTTGTTTGCTTTCACTAATGCTTTACAGTCTCCGTAGAAACAATCTGGGAGGAATGTGGGGATTAGAGAGGTTTGCTGTATTCAATTTTATTTAATTTTCTGGCAAAGGGTGTCCAAATTATAGAAAAATGTCACATGTGTTTGTAGTCAATTGTAACATATATCAGTTTCAGGTGCTAGGTTTTACTTTTAAATACAGATTTTTCTCATCATAGGAACACTACTTTAAAGTAAGAATGGCCAACATGCAGTGTATAATATCAAAGGTAGTTCTAGAAAGCTGCAGCAGAATTGTTCATGTATGTGTCCCTTTATACATCAGCAGTTCCACAGTAAGGTAGAGTCCTCTGAATTGACAGACTGGTGGAAAGACAAACATGCAAACTAAGAATATCTTATTGCCCTTATATAAATCCATGGTACGCGCACATCTTGAATACTGTGTACAGATGTGGTCTCCTCATCTCAAAAAAGATATACTGGCATTAGAAAAGGTTCAGAGAAGGGCAACTAAAATTATTAGGGGTTTGGAATGGGTCCCATAAGAGGAGAGATTAAAAAGGCTAGGACTTTTCAGCTTGGAAAAAAGGAGACTAAAGGGGGATATGATAGAGGTATATAAAAACATGAGTGGTGAGGAGAAAGGGAATAAGGAAAAGTTATTTACTTGTTCCCATAATATAAGAACTAGGGGCCACCAAATGAAATTAATGGGCAGCAGGTTTAAAACAAATAAAAGGAAGTTCTTCACACAGCGCACGGTCAACCTGTGGAACTCCTTGCCTGAGGAGGTTGTGAAGGCTAGGACTATAACAGGATTTAAAAGAGAACTAGATAAATTCATGGAGGTGAAGTCCATTAATGGCTATTAGCCAGGATGGGTAAGGAATGGTGTCCCTAGCCTCTGTTTGTCAGAGGGTGGACATGGATGGCAGGAGAGAGATCACTTGATCATTACCTGTTAGGTTCACTCCCTCTGGGACACCTGGCATTGGTCACTGTCGGTAGACAGGATACTGGGCTGGATGGACCTTTGGTCTGACCCAGTATGGCCATTCTTGTGTTCTTAAGCCATCATCTTGATTATCAAAGCCTCATAGGAATGTAAAAAGAATGAGGCATACTTGTGGCATCTGAGAGACTAACAAATTTATTTGGGCATAAGCTTTCATGGGCTAAAACCATTGCATGCATCCGATGAAGTGGGTTTTAGCCCACGAAAGCTTATGCCCAAATAAATGTGTTAGTCTTTAAGGTGCCACAAGTACTCCTCGTTCTTTTTGCTGATACAGACTAACACGGCTACCACTCTGAAACCTGTCATGGGAATGTGTTACAGTGGAAGCCACTTCTGTTTCACCAGTTGCTTTGAAAAGAATAAGAGACAAATCACTAAACCATTTTTAAACAGCTGCCGTAAGAGAAAGTTACCTTTAAAAGATACACCTCTACCCCGATATAATGCGACCCGATATAACATGAATTCGGCTATAACACGGTAAAGCAGTGCTCCGGGGGGGGGGGGGGGCCGCGCACTCCAGTGGTTCAAAGCAAGTTGGATATAACGTGGTTTCACCTATAACATGGTGAGATTGTTTGGCTCCCAAGGACAGCGTTATATCGAGGTAGAGGTGTACATCAGACCAGAGAATTTACATAAACTGAACAGAGTGCGGGGAGGGGGGTGGGAACTGTATGCCAGCAAACACCAATTCTCACCTGCTAACTACTACAAATAAGTTTGCAGACAACAGCAACAAGCATGCTGCTTATCCATCATTTACAGTCACTGAAGTGCAGTGAGCTAAATCCGCTCAGTCCCTGGCAATTGTCCCAGTTAACTGGGTGTGCTGTTTATTAGGGTGCTGATTAAAGTGTACTCTATAATATAATAGGTATGTAGTTGCCAACTTTTATTCGCTTCTGGTTCATATGGATAAAATCACGAGCTCAGACAAGAACGATGTGAAAATAATGGTGTATTTTGTGCCAAAAGGGAATAAAGGATGGAAACTAAAGATCTGGAGCAATTTGGAGGAAACTAACGATTTGGAGACACAGCATTAGATAGCACAACATGTTGTTATGACAGATCGGTTGTGTTGTGTACTCCAGATATGGCCTAGAGAAGTGGTTCTCAAACTAGGGCCGCCGCTTGTTCAGGGAAAGTCCCTGGCAGGCCGGGCCGGTTTGTTTACCTGCCGCGTCCGCAGGTTCGGCTGATCGCAGCTCCCAGTGGCCACGGTTTGCTGCTCCAGGCCAATGGGGGCGGCGGGAAGCGGCGCGGGCGGAGGGACGTACTTGCCACCACTTCCCACCGCCCCCATTGGCCTGGAATGGTGAACCGTGGCCACTGGGAGCTGCGATCTGCCGAACCTTCGGATGCAGCAGGTAAACAAACCGGCCCGGCCCACCAGGGGCTTTCCCTGAACAAGCGGCAGCCCTAATTTGAGAACCACTGGCCTAGAGCCTCAATTTGTAATTATGATGTTACATACATACACCCTCACTTCTATCAGCCCACGTGCCAAACACATACACATAAGCAACATACCACTGCAGTTGAAACAAATAGCAAAAGCTAAAGTTGCAGTTGTGGTCCAGACTGACTTTGTTGATCTCAGGGAATCCACTGGAGGCAAGGGCATGCAGAGACCTAATGCTTATGCACTGCCACCTACTCCTTTCTCCTACCTAGCTCCCTGCCACTCCTCAGCTTGCACAAGATGTAGCCTGCACAAGATGTATTGCCATGGTCTCCACAGAAAGTTCAATGTGGGGAACTTAGAGGGTGCTGGAACAATTTTTATAGTGAGGGTGCTGATGAAGGAAACATAAACATGTATTTGTTATTTGTTATTACTACTTTAAGACAGGGGGTGTGGTAGCACCCCTAATTTCAGTACCACTAGGAACTTGTGTACACTACTGTATACTTAATCTGAAGTAAGGACTCGTCTACAACTTGGAGTTAGCCACATGCCACAATTCAATTAACAGCCAATATCGCTGCACCAATGAAAATAAATATCATAATTTGCCCCAACTGAGTATTTGCCCCACCAGAAGCAATGGGTTTAAACTGCAGCAAGGGAGGTCTAGGTTGGACATTAGGAAAAAGTTCCTAACTGTCAGGGTGGTTAAACACTGGAATAAATTGCCTAGGGAAGTTGTGGAATCTCCATCTCTGGAGATATTTAAGAGTAGGTTAGATAAATGTCTATCAGGGATGGTCTAGACAGTATTTGGTCCTGCCATGCGGGCAGGGGACTGGACTCGATGACCTCTTGAGGTCCCTTCCAGTCCTAGAATCTATGAATCTATGAATCTATACAGTGTTCCAAGCAAATGTAGCTTTCCTTGTTTGCACTGGTGCAGTTGTACCAGCAGCTGACTCCCAAGTACAGACAAAGCCTAACTTACTCTGATTTGCCCCAAAGATTTACAAATCTGCTCAACTTCCTGATTCTAGCTGCTTCCTGACCTGGTCTCACCAAGGTGTATCAATTTCCTGATTTGGAATGCAAAGAAGGCATTCTAGATTGTATCTCTAGGGATAGAACTACTCTAGAGAGATCTCTATGATTAAAGAGCCCCAACCAGGAGGGCTCAAACGTTGAAGAGTAAAGCCTGGTGCATAGTCCCCCTACTTGCCCATACATCTGGAGCTATGACTAAAGCAAAAGTGGAATGCTGTAGCTAAACTGTGAGCAGTAAATAGGCAGCACCACCCAGGGCTCCCTAGCTAGGGAGAAGCAAACATAGCCAGCCAGAGTTCCTTCCAACCACAGAGCATGGAGCAGTCCAAGCTAGGAGCCCAGCTAGGAGATGTGCCAAAGTCAGCCAGAAGCATAGCAATTACTATAATAACAATTTAAGTTCTGGTAATCAGGACATTTACTGTCTTTTATGTATGTGAAGTAAAAGATATTAATCAAATATACAAATTAGAATATAATGAAGATTGAACAAAACTTTCAGATTTCAGAATCTTCAGCCTTAAAAAATAGGGATTTGGGGACAGACTTTGCCCCAGAGAGCAGCTGGACTCTGAGCCCTTGTCTTTCCCAACTCATGCATCTGGCTTACTATAGACCCTGGCCGTGGCCTGTGATGGGTAGGGAGAATAAGCCAAAGGACTCAGCTCCCCCCTGCTCACAGAAGCAGAGTTGCATAAAGCCCTATTACTTCTTTCTGGCCTGTGTTTAGTAGAATGAAAATTTCCAGAATTAAGGACATTCAAAACAGTAATTTTTGGAAGCACAGGAACAGTGCCGAGAAGTTGCATCAAATTACTCCTGGGCTTCAGAGTAAATAACATCAGCCACAAGTTGCTAAGGATTTAATTTCCTCAGCGTCCTGAAACAAATGAATGTTACTTGACCATGCAGAGCAGACAGAACGCTGAGTCTACAGTCTCATCTTCCCAAAACATTTATTTCTTTAATTCTGATGTCAGATGGTGTTCTGTGTCCATTACATTTCAGACGAAACTGCGTTGATTATCTTTGATGGCGAGAAGCTATTTTTTTCCTCGATAAATGTTGAAATATTTAGGGCCAAATTGCACCATTAAATATAAGACTACAGCTCTCCTTGACTTCACGAAGAGTTGTGCATATGTATCTAAGGGAATAACGTGTCCCTTATGTTTTAGATTCCAGCACTAAGATTCCAGTGTAAAGTACCCTGTGGACTATAATGCACAGCGTACTATTACACATTTCTGCCTTTCTTTTGAATACAAATCACTGCCTTTAACAAAGCTCCTGAGAATATTCTTCCCTCTTTTCTAAACAGTTCTTCTTTTGTTTACAAGGTGCTCCTCATGTATAGCACTTTGAGCATTTATGTGACTGGGAAACAGAATAGGATACATTTTATTTTTGTGCTACTCTGCCCCATTTCCATTCTGCCAGTTTCAATTCAGCACCATCGTACAATGATAACAGGCACTTTAGAAATGCTGTTGAACAGATTAGATGAACAGATTAAATTAGATAAAATATAATTTTAAAATTGTGAACAGGTCAAAGTGTTGCTTTAAATCTATCAAAACCTGTTTTGTTTGGTACTGACTACATGAGATGCCCCATCTCCTTTCTCATGAACCAGTGTAATAGCTGAGATCAGTTGAGGCATTTTTACTGACAGTCTCCAGGACTTGAGGCAGGGCATAGCCAGTCGAGAATGCTGGATTCTGGAATATTTTCTCCCCTGTTCTTCCATCTGCTCTATATTATCAAGGAATTTACGCCATATTTGTCACAGATTAGCTGAGGGCCTATGGTTCCTCAGAGACCAATTCTTTTGGTCTTCAGGGCATGATGTAAGACTCACCTATTCACTCAGGCATTTGGGGCGAAGGAAGTGAAGAATGAGTACAAGAAGTTTATGGGGCTATGTTGTGTAAGTACTGTGGTCCATATAGTGGGTTGTCCTGTCTCTGACAGAGGCAGCTATCAGATGCTACAGAGGAAGGTGGAAAAAATCCCATAGAGGATAATTCTGCAATAAACTAATGCTCTGGATATTTCTTCCTAATCTTCATAAATTGGTAGTTGATTTATGCTGTGAAGCGTAAGGGTTTATATACCCTTTAAAAATATTTTAGTCTTATTTGACGTAATTGTGGATATTCTCATTATTTTAAATATTGACTTTCAGGGCATGCTGCAGGTTAGTAGAGATTTGGAAGTATGAGGGTCTTGATGGTGACTAAAGTTAGTGGAAAGATTTGGAGGGATTGTTCATGAGGCTAGCTGCTTGTTCTAGATATTTCCTGATTTACTTCTGGTGGTAATTTGTGTCAAAACTATCTAGACTGCTAAATAGATGCCTTGTGTATGTTTAGACTTCTACAGATGGAATTTTCAGTGGGAGTTGGGGCTCCTAACTCCCTTAGCCTTCTTTAAAAATCCCAGACTAAATAAATATGTAAGTAAAATATAAATGTCTAATCTCTTTTTAAAGCTTACTCAGCTCCTGGCCTCAAGGATATTTGCTGTCAATGAGTTCCACTTGTTGATTATGTGTTATGTATAAGAGAAAAAATTATCTTGTATCAGTTTTTAAAGTGTGGCCTTTCAATTTCATTGACTGTCCCCTTGTTACCCGGGGTTCTTTCAACCCAAAGCTTTTGGTAACTTTACTCTGTGCGAGGAGGTGTCAGGAAATAAATCAGGGGAGACACGGCCGTCCGACCGACAAAGGGCTGGCACAAACAGGACAACACAAGAGTGCTTTCACTTAAAGCTAAACTTTACTTAGTCTCAAGCACTTATACACGTCCGCAAAAGATTAGTAAAACACCACCAACCCTTGATAATTACCGAAGCTGAGTGTGGCTCTCGAGTGACACAGCAGCAGGCTTCCAGTGGCCAAATCTTCCGTCTGCCAGTGGGGACCGCAAGATGTATCTGGAGGGAGAGTCCAAACAAGTCCCAAAAGAGTCCCAAACGAGTTCAACTACCTCAAACTTTCCCCCTTATTTATACATTAGTAATAGAATGACATGTCCCTTAAAGAAAACTTGTTAAGTAAGCAGTTTCAATGGTCAAGCAAGAGATTCCTTCTGATTATTGATTAACCAGGTTTGGGTTTTTCCAGAGTTTGCAGCCTTGAGGCCCCAATAGACATTCCTGGGGCACATCCTGCTCTTCTAAAATGCATGTATCAGCAACTTCAACACAATTCTTATCAGGAAGGACGCAGGGTCAAGCTGCCTTTTCTGTGACACCCAAAAAAACCCTCCCTTCCTGCCTTGGTTAAGCTGAGACTGCTGACTAGGCTGTTTTTAGCAATAAGCCATAGTGGTTTCAGGCACTTTGCTGAATTGCCAAAATCTCCCCGTACACCCTTGTTCTTGTGTTAGCTTAGCTTTGCCACAATAGCAACACCAAATGCAAAAACGAAAACTCTCATCATGACCCACGTCTTCCATGATGCTTTCAAGAAACTGGCCAACTAATAATGAACAGGCTGAGGGGCAGTAGGGTCTGGTTGATGTGAATTTAATAAAAACAAAACCCAATCCCAATATATATACAAAAATGTATATGATATGTATCAAAACTGTACATACTGAGATTGTATCCTGCTATCCCACACAGTGTATATTACCTGCCTTAAATCATAAGCTCCTTGGGGCTGGGACTGTCTTCCGTGTGTGTATGTTTGTGAGTGTACATCGCCTAGTACATTGTGGCATGTGTGTGCGTGTGTCTGTGTGTGTGTGTGAGAGAGAGAGAGAGAGAGAACTTTGCCTAGCACATTGTGGCCACTACTAGAATCCAAACAATAAATAATATCCAAGAGCCAGGTGTGGGGGAAGAGGCAGGACATAGAAAGAGCAGGAGCGAGAAACAGAAAGAAAAGGAAGAAACACTAGTGGGAAGATGAAGGGGAAAAAATCTGACGGGCTATTGGAACAGTGGAATAAAACCATGCTAGACTTTGAAATAGCCACTTAATGTTCTTTGGTTCTCAGTGGAGGGAGCTCAAGAGACTACAATTATGAGTGCAAGTACAAAAACCTAGATGAATAGTGTGGTGATCAAGGAATCATGGAGAAGATAAATGGGTCAATGGAAGAGATTAGTGGTCTAATCTGATATGGCAAATCATCTGCTCCTTCAGCATTTTTACACAGAGAATTCCCAGGACTTTCAGTGGGAGTTAACACATGAAATACAAAAGGTTGAAATTGGCTGAAATACAATAGGATGAGGTAAGGATAGAGAATCATCACCCAACATTCTCTTGTTTTACATTCAAAACCCCTGACTCTCAAGTAGATTTTTCTGATTAACTGTACTGGTAATTTCATGTATTATAATGACAATATGAAGAAAACGAACATCAGAACATCCATACTGAATCAGACCAATGGCCCATCTAACCCAGTATCCTGTCTTCTGACAGTGGCTGGAGCCAGATGCTTCAGTGGGAGTGACCAGAGCAGGGCAATTTATCAAGTGATCCATCCCCTGTTGTCCATTCCCAGCTTCTAGCAGTCAGAGGTTTAGATAAATCACACTTGGCAGCCGACAAACCCTCCACGTTGAGTTGTAACACACATAAAGCTGGACCAATGACATAGAAGGCACCGGGCTGCATGTTGGGATTGTCAGTGACAACAGTGCTGGGATTTGTTGAGCTGGTCCTCGTGGAATTCGGTTCGCTGGTTGGATCATTAGCTTCCCTGACTGTTGTCAGGTACTGGCAGGTGGCACAAGGACACTGATCCATTGCCCCTAAACCACTGTCTGCACATTTGCCGTCACGTTGCCGATTATGGTATCATCCAATCACTGGGGCCTTCATGACAGCCCTTTGTGCAGCTGTGGTGCAACAGAGATGATGACGCACATTGTCAATGAATGCCTGCTGACTAGGTTCAGCAATGGCCTAGAAGAACTGCATCGTGCCACTGAAGATGTTATCGCTTGGCTAGACGACTATGCACACGCTAAATAAGAGGTTTAGGGACACCAAGATTATGGGTTTGCATCTCTGACCATCTTGGCTAAAAGCCATTGATTGACCTATCCTCCATGAACTTCTCTTATTCTTTTTTTAAGCCAGTTATATTTTTGGCATTTACAGCATCCCCTGGCAATGAGTTCCACAGGTTAACTGTGCATCATGTGAAGAAGTATTTCCTTATGTTAGTTTTAAACTGCCTACACGTATTGTATGAGAAAGATTTCATAGATGGGAAGGGACTGATTCACCTCTCACTCTAGGGTAAATTAGGAGTAAGTCACTGAAATCAACAGAATTATCCTGGTGTAAAATAGGTGTAAGTCAGAAGAACTCCTATCCTTAATAGTTCTGAAAAGTCTGTCATGGAAATACCTATTAAAATAACTAATATGAGAAATATTTAATCACTTGATTTCAATGAGTGTTTTGAGCAATTACAAATAAAATTCAGGCGGGAGAATGACGAATGAGCAGAACACGAGTCTAGGAACTAGGAGAACAGAAAATCGTCCCCAGATCTAACTAACTCACTGTGACCATGAGCGAGCAACTTAACTTCTGTATCTATCAGTTTTCCTATATTTAATTGGTGTTGATAATATTTACCTACCTGACAAGCGTGTTTTGAGGCTTAATTAATTTTCGTTATGAGACCTAGCTATTTATCTATCTCAAAAGGCCTTAATCACTGTAGCATCTGAAGAAGTGAGGTTTTTTACCCATGAAAGCTTATGCCCAAATCAATGTGTTAGTCTTTAAGGTGCCACCGGACTCCTTGTTGTTTTTGTAGCATTAAGCTGTGACTAGCACTCAGGTTTTTATATGAAGACAACGTATTACTAAAAAGAATTATTATTGCATCTGTCTGGTTAGCCATTGACCATCTTTTTTCCCTCTCTGAATCAGTATGGATGTGTCATATCCCATCAACAAGCTCATGATAAATAGATATCAAAAATGGCTTTGTTTTTTCAGATCTATCAATTGTCTATCTAGCAGGCTTTTATACTACCATCCATTGCTGCAGTATCTAAATGCCTTCCACATAAAATCAATAGCAATAATAAAACTCCTAGTGGACTTCAGCTAGTGACCAAACAAACATGACTCAAAGAGCATATGGATTTCTTACCAGGAAGGGAGTTCGTTTACTTCCTGCAGCTCACACAAAGTTATTTAGCAAAAATATAGGTGGCGATATGCATGTGTGTTTAGCAAGTAGAGTTTTTTATTGTCATTTCCTTCAATTGTCAAAAAGTGTTGGAACACAATTTTCTCACAATTAAAATGACCCAAGAATTACAGCTTTTTAAATCAGAGCAAATATGTACAGCAGCAAAACCACACAAACACTCCGCAACAATCTAGATACAGAAATGAGGAAATATGAGTGTATATGCAGAATAACCACAAGTGGTAAATGCTTAAAGGCTTGACTGTCACTCTTACACTGAGTGGTACGCTATTCTGTCAAAATTCCTAGCTAAACCAATGGGACTACTCACAGAGTAAGGTACTACACCATATGAATAAGGGTGGTAGAATTTGACCATTACTGATTAAACCCTTTAGTGTAATGGACCTTATCTATACTGGTATATATTCTGATACTTTTTTTAAATGTGAACTTTTTATTCAGTGCATTATATTAGCTCTTTGGGAAAGGATACCTTGGCCTGAATTTTCTAAACAAACCTTTCAAATTGCACCTGCAGTTTTTTGTGTGACAAATTTTTGCACATGCAGAAATTCAGATTTGTTTGGGAAATGGAAGTTGCAAAACAACTGCTGGTTGTAGGGCACAAAAACATAGATACAAAACACTGTGCGCCAAACCTGTAGACATGAATAATTTGGGTACAATTTTAGAGTTCACTGATGCTGCTTTGAAATATAGATACCTAGAGGCCAACTGTTCAACACTTAGATTGGTGAGCACTTATTCACACAAATAGACTCACTGAAATTAACCAATCTGCTCTCATAAATAAGCGCTCATCAGCATGAATAAGGGTTGCCATTAGTATTTTTTAGGATGTATCCTGTATTATTTACTCAACCAAAGCTCCCAGTAGGGCAAATCATGCCAACCCCAAACTGCTGAAGGAAGGGAATAGGGGACAGTTTGAGAGTACTCCAGGGACAGAGCAGGGGCAAGGTTGCTAGATATCATCCATCAAAAGGGGAAGCATAATAGCAATGGGGACTACCATGGTCCTATAAGAGCAGCTGAAAGTGGCCCTTCTTCTGCTTCACAACCTAGGAGTCATCTTTCACTGCTCCCTTGTTCCTCATAGATATCCCCACTGTGTAGCTCTTTTACTCATGCTGCTCTATAGAACCGAGTCTTCATAGCATGCTCTGCAGTTGGTTGGTGCTTTCGGCAATTAGTACAATGTCATCCGTGAATCTGAGATGAGATAATCGTTCTCCATTTATATTAACACCACTCCTCCAACTGATCTTGTTCATAACCATTTCAAGGCAGGCGGTAAATAGTTTTGGTGAAATCGTATCTCCTTGCTTTACGCCTTTCTCGATTGGGATGTGGAGGAGATTAAGGTCTGTTGTACATCCAGTATTCGCTTCCTTCAACAAACTGATGTACTGCGTATTAACGCCCTGCTCTGCGAGCGCCTTTAATATTGCGTTGAACTTGACGCTATCGAAGGCCTTTTCATAGTCGACAAAAGCAATGCACAGCGGGAGTTTGTATTCCCTCGCTCTTTCTAGAAACTGGCTAAAGGTAAATATATGGTCGGTCGTGCTTAAATTTCTTCGAAATACTGCCTGCTCTCTCGGCTGTTGTTCATCCAGACTCTGCGAGAGTCGGTTCGTTATCACCTCTGTAAAGAGTTTATAGATATGAGAGAGCAGGCATATAGAGTGATAGTTCTTAAGATTTTCTTGATCCCCCTCCTTGTACTGCAAGATGGTATTCTAGTCCCTCCAACTTGATGGTATTTTTCCTTCTTCACGATATCGATTGAATCTTAAAGCGAGGGCCTTCGAAAGTTTTTCGCCACCTGCGGAAATCATTTTTGATGTTATTCCATCTTTGCCTGGAGCTTTTCCCTTCTTCATCTGGTGTAGTGCGCTTCGGACTTCGCTGACGATTATTGGGGGGACGCGTTCTTCTGACTCTAGGAGCGTTGGGAGAGGGACGTTGATTCTTGATTTGAACAGAACCAATATTTGGCCTATTGACTACAATGTGGGTGATGCCAAAGTAAGGACTGAAGGATTTAGTCCATGGTCTATTAAAAACATATATTTAGATACTGTATTAAATCCAAATGCATTTCCTAGACCCTAATGCTTGTTTTTATTCATATTATTTCATACACACACCCTACTATTATTAACTGTTATTTCACATCAGTCTCATAGAAATAGAATCTCCTTTGCATCTGTTAATGTGTTAATGACTTTGGGGGTTTAAGTACTTGAGTTTTATTGAAGGGCCTGATCTACACCTGAAGCAGACAGCTTGCAAATTATCTTTTTGAAAAATACATCTATTATTGAGTTATGAAAGTGCTAAATGAGTAAAGTGTCCCAAATTAGTAAAACTATTTTTTCTTCTAGTTCTGTAACTTAAAAACAGCTCACTTAAAAAAAATCTGTATAAAATTTGACTTCTGGACTGAGACATCGTATGCTGGATTTCAGTCTGAAAGGAATTTTTATGGCTGAGTTATAAACTTCTGAAAGCAAGGTTGAAAACTGAACTGCTGACAGACATTCTGATAATATTTTTCAAACTATTAGGGATGAGGATGAGACCTTCCTGGAGGGATAAATTATCCCACATCAGCCCGCTGAGGGGTTTCTTGTACCTTATTCTGAAGCATCTGGTGCTGACCACTGTTGGAGACAGGATATTGGACTAGACCGCCCACAGGTCTGATATAGCCTAACAATTCCTATGAAATCTTTGTATAATTTAGTTGTCAGTCACTAAGTCTCTACTGGTATGTGCAAAAAATGATTTTCAGAAGCTTGTAATTAAGCCAAGCTTGAGTAGATTCTCACAGGGATATCAAAAGGCACTTCACTGACTGCAGGGTGAACCCCAGCAAAATTTCAAATTCCTTCTCCAAAATATGGGTGTGTTAGAGCTCCTCACCATGATGGTTGGGAGAATTTTTTGACGATTGCAAAACAATGTGTTGTCTCCTAACATCATTCTTGGAAATGGCTGAACTGTTCTTGCGGAAACTTTCCAAAAAATTCTGCCCGAGGGACACCCCCAACATGGAAAATTTCAGCCCAAATGAACTTTAAAATTTGGCAAAGTTATAGGCAACTGAAAACAGGTCTTATAATGGAGAAAGTTAGGCGATCATAATTATAGGTGTTGCTGCCAGCTTCATTTATAATATTTTCTTTATTTTTTGCTCTTTATTACAAGGGATATTCACATGGGAACAGAATCTCTTATGCTGTTGTCACTGATCTTTTGGCTTCTTTCTGTGTTGACGTTGATATCCTCTTGATATCATCTCCACAATGATCCACAAAGGGCTTGAACCTGAAAGATGCTGAGCATTCTGGCCTCCATCCAGCAAAGCAATTAAGCACATGCTTAACTTTGAGCACACAGGTGCTTTCCTATATTCAGACCAATGTTCAGCATTTTGGAGAATCAAGACACGCTGTAAGTGTGATGTCATAAACAAAATTACAGTCTGGTTTCTGAGGTTTGGCCTGGCCGTGCTCTCTGCATCATTGAGGAGAAGTTTGAATGGGGAGATCAGAGGTAGTATAACCTTTGCAGTTCCCTAGCAATGAGCTTGTTTAGTATATACCATGTGTGCACTTTACCCCACACTTTCATTACCACAAGCTTTATTTTCATATGTCATCCCTGCAATGTACCATCCAATAGGAATCAGTGTTGCCAAGTCTTGCAATTTTTATCACAAGTTTCACATTATTTGGTGTTTTTCCTAAAGCCCCAGCTGCTGGAATCATGTTATTAACTAAGAATCTCAGTTTTAATTTTTCTCCCCTAAAAGTACATTTCCAGCCCTCCTGGTGCTGGAGAAAAGTTTTAAAACAGTAATCCTAAAGTTTTAAAACAGTAAAATGCTCCAGCATAACAGGACAAATAAAAAGACTCCAAAGTTTATTATTTTGAAATCTCATGGTTTTTATGAAATCTCATAATTTTGGGGGGGTCTGACTCATGGTTTTTGAATGCTTGTGGTTGCGATACTGAAAACAATCCTTCCCCTCCCCCCACCCGTCTAATTAACTTTAGTCTCACAGTATCTCCTGTGCGAGCTTTATGGAGCTTGTATCTGACTGGAGTGGACTTCATTAGACTCTTAAAAACCAGCATGCAAAATTTAGGAACTCTGCAAGATTCCCAATGTATACACATTAAACCCTTTTTAATTACTAACAATTACACCTCCACTCCCGCAATTAGTCTGAGGCACTAGTCCTCACTATGGTCAAATTGTGAAGTTTCTATTTCAATTTGTTGGTATTTTTTTAAACACATGAACAAAAAAAAGTTAGGAAAATGTGACCCCTAATTTTGTTTAACCCTCATAGCTCTAAAATAATTTGTCCAATTTGTCTGAAGCTTTCCAGAAAAGTTCTACCTTGGCAATAAAATCAGGATGTAGAATTTCAGATGGATTTATTTATTCACAGAGAACTTGTGAGAAGGATCAGTGCAGGGGAGGGATAGCAAAAGTGTCCTTGTTATGGAAAACCAGTTTTAACCTTAACTCTCCATAATTGTATTGGGGGGAGGAGGGAGAGCATTGTTTGTTTTGGACCAAGCAAAGCAACAGTATGATTTACCTGACACAGAGCGACCAAAATAAAAATTTCTGTAATCAAAATCCAGAGTTCAGACTTTGTCCTCCAGACAGAAAACACAGTCCACACTTGTTCTTTGATGTCATTATAGAGTAATAGTTAGGGCCACAATCCTCCACTAGAATCTACTAATGTGACTGTTTAACCTTTTATCCTCATCGGAAAAAAAAAGGGAACTCCGGGAGGGGGATTGAGAACTAAGTTTGCAACAACCCTTTTCTGGACAAGCAGAAACAAACTGGCAGGGGGGAGGAAGAATCCAGTCTTTGACAATTATCTACATTTTTTTCAGTTTATGTGCATTTTAGAGCATGCTGTTGAGATACCAACATCTATTCTGTTCAAACTTTCAGAGAGCAACTGAGTCTAATAAAGCCAGTAGGAGTAAGATCACAATATTTTTCATTATTGATACAGCTGGTTTATTATTATCAAAAAAGAAAACTTATTAATAATACTTTGCACTAACATAGCCCCTTTCATCTTTGGATTTCAAATGACTTTATGATAATCATGACAATAATGACAATAATTATTTAAATCTCACAACACCCAAGTGAGGTAACTATTGTTATCCCCATTCTACGCATGGGTAAACTGAAGCACAGAGGTGTTAAGTGACTTGCCAGTTACTAAGTTCACACAGTGAGTACATGGCAATCCCTGCATAGAACCCAAGAATCCCAACTAACAGTCGTCTCTTCCTACCAATAGAAAAGAATGTGTGAAACAATAATGTTATAGATGTCAATCAATTATTGTTTTATGTAGTCATTTTCTATTCTGTCTTTCAGACTTGACTGTCTATAGTACTGCCAGAAATTGTAAACACTATACAAACAGTGTACGGTGCTGAGATATAAAATGCTTACAGCACATTTCAGAATAGCATAGAATTTTCTTGTATTTCAGTCATAAATCAATGGGTCAGGGACATGATAGCTAAAATAAAGAGACTGAAGGAGTCTATGTACTCTTGTAATACTGTGTTTGTACTTCTGAAATCTGTGCTCCTTAGCACAGTAAACAATGAATCAACCAAATCTATCAAACAGAAGTCTGTAAGTTCTGAGTCACTCTACCTGACATACTTTTAAGTGAAAAGAATAGCTGGATAAGTAGTCAATTTGTAACCACAATGAAAGCAAAGTGTTGCCATGAGACATTGGGACTCATCATGCTCCCACTGAAGTCTGTAGAAGTTTGGGCATTGACATCAGTGGAATCAGGACTACCCTAATGTCACACCACATTTCAGCCTGATTTGTATTTTCATGAGTGAGTTAGAAACTCCTGGAAGGTGGAATTTGGAAAGAAAATACTGGCAAGTACTTAACTATAGCAGTAATTGCTGACATTGCTATAATGACTCACAAAATATCTGATACAATAATAAACCTGTTAAACACATTAATTTATTCTATTTTCCATCAAGGCTATGCACTCATATAGAGAATGTTATAAGAGGTTCAATATGTATCATGATTACAGCACATTCCCGTCAAGCCATCTAGCATCAAAACAAATATTTTTATGAAACATTATTCACTACAGAAACATTCAACATTTATCAACTATTTTCTACCTTAATCAGATAATGTTTATACCAGGAGATTATTGATAGGTCCAGAGATTACTGGGTCCAAATTTTACCAATTTAAAATTAAATAGATACTAAGACAGTTAAAATATATGTTTTTCTAGCAAAATGCTTCCATATAGTACAGCTGTATTTGTAACACTATTAAAAGTAAAAAAGCTAAAAGACCATCAAAGTTGCTTTTGCAGGAATCACAGATGCACTCATTAAAATCTTATTTTATAAAGTGGGTCTGGAGGTTTTTTTAATACATAATCTTTTAAAAAACCATTTTTTCTCTAAACTCCTATGGCTCTCTAACCTCTTAAAATGTGATCCACTTTTCAACCTATGCTAAAATTATGAGCCCTTCTGAAGTGAAAGCGGAAGAAAGCTGGAGGGTAGGGTTGCCCCAAGTGCAAGGGTTCTCAAACTGGGTGTCGTGACCCCTCAGGGGGTCATGAGGTTATTACATGGGGGGTTGTGAGCTGTCAGCCTCTACCCCCAAGCCCTGTTTCACGTCCAGCATTTATAATAGAATTAAGTATTAAAAAATGTGTTTTTAATTTCTAAGGGGGGGGGGGGGTTTGCACTCAGAGACTTGCTGTGTGAAAGGGGTCACCAGTACAAAAGTTTGAGAACCACTGCCCAAGTGTCTTTCAGGCAAATCCAAGCCAAAGTTTCATATAATTCAGAACATAGCATAAAGGACATATAAAAAGAATCCCAGACAGCCTTTATGCTGGTCCATAAACATTATGGGTAGTTTTATTAAGGTGTCCATAACAATTTCAATAAAATTCTAGTGCTCTGAGTTGTGATCTGTTCCAGGCTTTAGCAAGTTCCAGTTAAATGTGTAAAAGTTAAGCAGAAAGACATTTTTGCAAGGAGACTAAAAATCAGCTGTGCCAGGTACCTGAAACTTTGTTAGGGTGGTCAATGGAAAAATTATAAATAACTATAGACTATTTTAAGTGACCTTACACTGGGTACTTCCTATAACTTCTTTTGATTTATCCTAACTAACTTTTTAAATTTTAGTATGGAGGGAGGCAACTGCAAAAATTCTGATGTGACTAATTAAAAGAGGAAATGTATCTTCTTATTTTAAAAAAATACTGAAATAACTACTGTCAAATTAATTCTGTATTTGGAAACATACGGTTCCTGTTAACTTTTTCTTTTCTACCCAACACTTGTACCCTCTACCTAATGGAAAATGTTATCCCCCATCTAAAGGGAAGGTGTTAAAAAGCACAATAATAAACATAGTACCAAAAATAACTATTTTAAAATATTTTACTGTACTGCAACTCTATTTGAGCTCTGAAAACCTTTAAATTACTCAGCTCCTTGCAGATTGTGTTAAATTCCCCATTTCGGGGCACTGTGCACACTTCTCCTTTTGGACAGGATCTTGCCCGTTTTGTTGGTAAGTCTGGGAGCACTTATTCATCATACTTATATGTCCACGTAGGAATAGTAAACTCCCCATCACCACTACTCCGTATTTGACAAGTATACAGAGAAAAAAAACTAAGATCGTCCCAGGTGACCAGGGGTTACTATCAAACATATTAACCCTGGAAAAAAAGAGGTAGAATGAAAATAATAAACAAATACATGTCATCCGCTGCACTTCCTTCAAGGACGTGTGCTATTGCAGACAAGAGCACAGAGTTGCCAACCACATTTAGCGGTATACAGAGCGAGAGCTCTCCCATGTGACCGAAAAAAAGATCCTTTTGAACATTTTAATTGCAAGTAAGTAAATAAATAAAGACCAAAGCTCCGGAAGTTTCACCTTCCTTTTTAATGTTTGTCAGATAACAGGCGACGGTGGTTGTAGTGGGGAATAACTCAATCCTGTGTTAATCGTCAGAGAGGATCATTTTATGTATGCGCTATGTGTAGCACTGCGGGTTGGTTTCGAAAGTTGACACAGACCCTATTGTGAAAACAAGCCGGCAGCAGAACCTACAGCTGGAATAGAGCGCAGAGAGGAGAGTGTTGTGGTCTGGGTCCCTGAGACGTGTGCTTTCGGATCATTTACCTGGGTACACGCAGGTTTTTTCGTGGGGAAGGGGGGAAGCGTCGGGGGAAGGCCAAAGACTTGTTTTATGGTGCTGAAAATGCTCCCAGAATTGTGTGCGAAAAAGCTGCATAAAGGCACCATTAGCGGAGCCCCCCTCCCATCACCCTAAACCACACCGGCACTTCGCGCAGCTACCCCCCCCTCCCCCCACAGCGCTTACTTTGTACAAGAAGGTGGAAGTGGCACCTCGAAGTAAGTTCGAGGGAGAGTTTTGATAGGTTGTTATCTGCTCTGGGAGGCGTTGACACTTTTTTACTATTGGGTATGTAAATTGTTTTTAATAAGATCTGCCTTTTTTTTTTTTTAAGGGCGAAAACAAACCAGACTCTCTTTACCTTAATAGTCTGAAGGGCGGGTTTTCTAGCTTTCATTTATTCAAGGACATGTTTTAGGCTTTAGACTGACAGGGTCTTAGCAACCAAAAAAAAAAAACCCCTTTGGCACCAAATTATTAAGTATTATTAGTTGGCAAACCAGATAGTCCAGGCTTTTTTCAAAACAAACAAAAAAATGTGTTAATGGAAAAACCCGGAGAGAAGTACAGATCGGAGACAGTCCTGTCATTCCCTCTAGTCCTGTCCCCGGGTGGGGGAGATCGCCTGAAAGCAAGCTCCTTCTTCTGTGGGGGATGCACATTGTTTTATTTATTTTGAAGGCTGCAGAAGTATGAGGACGGGGTTGAGACACCACGTGCTGCTGACTCTCATCAGCATAACGATCGCCGTAGCCAGAGAGTCCTGTATATATAAACCACAAAAACCTAATAATTAGAAATCCCAGCCTCCAAAAAACCACATTTAGGACCAAAAAAAAAAAAAAAAAACCAACCCAACAACGGAGGCTTTTTTTTTCTCCCGGCTCCTTCATCCTCCCCGACCTCAACTTTTGGGACCCAAAAGAAGTTTTTTAAAACCAGTTTTTCAGAAAAAAAATAATTATCTTTTTGTTGTTGTTATTAATCAAGGGAAGAAAAATAAAGATTTTTGTTGGTCTATTCGACTGAACGGACTAGGACATAGCCGCGACTTAATTAAAAGGAACCGGAGTGCATCAAAGCTCCCTTTTCCAACAAGTTACTTGAGCGTATTTTAGAAAACAGCCTGACAACTGTTTCTGTCTATTCTTCCCTCTTATTTTTCCGGGAGTCAGAAGTCTGAACTTTTTAAAAAAAGCCCTGCTCCTCCTTACGCAGCCTCCTAATGTTTCTCTTTTAATTATTAGTATTTTGACTACGGTTGTTTTTTTTTCTGGCTAAAAACCCGAGAACTTTCTTGTTTGTGCTGAAGTAGCTTTGGGGGAAGGGAAACAGCTTTGCAGAGACACTTTTCAAAACTTTTTACCCCCCCCCCCCAGCCCCCTCTTCCTCCTGAAGCAAAAACTAATAATCGGAAAAGCTGAGAAGTCACTTGGCATCTAAACTTTCTCCGATCAAGATTTTTTTGTGGAGGGGGAAGACTTCCTTGGAGGAAAACGGGACATTCCCCTTAGCACCCCCTCTCAGTAGCTGAAACCTACCCTCCTCTTCTCGCTGCGGCTTCTCCTGCAAACAGCAGCAACCCAGGAAGCTGAAATCAGCAGCGGCTTTACCTCTCCCGGGCAACCTTTAAAAATCCAAAAGGAGACGAGGAAAGACAAAAGGACAGACAGAAAAGAAGGAAATCCCGAGCACTTGAGGGAAGACGCGGTGGCTGGAAGGAGGGAAGGGAAAAGAGCAAGAGAGACTGAACAAGGAAGGAAGCAGGAGAAGCTTTTTGCAGCACCCGGGACCATGCCGTTTCCAGCTGGGCTTTGCTAAGAGGGGGGCAGCCCTAGGATCCCACAGCCAGACACTGTGTCCCCCATTCCTCCAGGCTGCAGACTCGCCCCCAAATCAGCCACATCGCCCCCCTTTTTTTTAGCTGTGATTTCCCCCCCCCTCCTGCATTTAACCCGCTCCTGCGCTTTCCTCCCTGTCCTCTCCCCTCCACTTCTCCATTCACCCCTTTTTTCACTCCCCCACTACACGCCTCCTCGAGTGACCCCCCCACCGCCCCCTCAGCTCGCTAACTTGTGGCTGTTGTGATGCGTATTCCCGTAGATCCCAGCACCAGCCGGAGGTTCAGCCCCCCCTCCAGCAGCCTGCAGCCCGGCAAGATGAGCGAAGTGAGCCCGGTAGTAGCAGCCCAGCAGCAGCAGCAGCAGCAAGAGGCGGCGGCGGCCGTGCCCAGGCTGCGCCCCCACGATAACCGCACCATGGTGGAGATCATCGCCGATCACCCCGCCGAGCTGGTCCGGACCGACAGCCCGAACTTCCTGTGCTCCGTGCTGCCCTCGCACTGGCGCTGCAACAAGACCCTCCCGGTGGCATTCAAGGTAAGACCCCCCCCCACACACACACACGCTCGGTGTGCCCTGCAGCCTCCTCCGCTGGCTACCAGGGCCAGGCGAGCCTGCCGCTCCCCCCCTCCCGTGAACAGTTATACACCCCCTGCAGCAAGGGCTGTGTGTCCTCTCCCGGCCCCCTTTAACACCCATGTGCCCCCACAACGACTGTGCCCCCCTTAGGAGTCCCTCACCGTGCCCCCTAGGCACCAGGGCAATGGGCACTGCATCCTCTCATTCCACTGGGCACTGCATAGACCCCTGACCCGCAGGGCCACCTCCCTTCGAGCAGCCCCCCCCCCTTTGCTAGCAGTACACCCCTAGCCACAAGGGAAAAGGAATCCTTAATTCTCATTTAACAACCACACACGCCCTCGCCACAAGGCAGTGCAGCAACTAACTACCCACCCCCTATAACGACCGGGCACCCCCAACCACCAGGCAATGCACAGGCTGACGCCTCTCATTAGCAAGCGTATACTCTCAACCACCGTAGGCATCATCTAACTACCCTCCATTCACACCACCATCTCCTAACCACCAACAATGCCTCTCCATTAATGCCCCCCACAACAGTCATACATTCCTTACCACCCACTGAACCCGCTTCTCCATTGACATCCCAGACACCCCAAAACTACCAGGGCAAGGCAGCTAACTCACTCCACCGTATACTGCCAACCAGAACAATGCACCTTCTAACTCCGTGCACCCCCTAACCACATGAGCAGTGCAATCTCTAAGTAACAGGGGGACTGGATACAGAATATTTTTCAAGTAGGTGCGGGGATTTACCCATCCCCAAAGCAATGTATAGGGTTATAAGAAAGGGGAGAAGAGAAGGGGTGGCTTTGAGCTTCCTCCAAATGTTCCCTCTCCTCTGTTTCAGCACCAAAGGTCTGCCCCCTTCCTTTCACAATTTCTAAAGGCATGTTAATTGATGTATTCACGGGTATGAAGCAGGGTTTGATGGTGTTGTGTGTGCGTGCCCTGCTGTTGATTTAGGAAGGACATCAGGAGAAGGACCCACGTCCCTGATGGAACTTTTTTTCTCTTTTTCACTTGGGTGTGTCTCTCTAGGTGTCAGGTTGAACTTACTTTTTGCGAAGCGTCAAGCTATTTGTATTTCGTTGTGTGAGGAGGTAGGGGGAGATGTTGCTGCCTCCCGGAGTTACACTGTTTTACAGCTGCTTCTGGAGAACAGATCCTCCTAAGCTAGGGGTAGAAAAATTATCCAGATTTTAAAACTGGGATCTACAAAGGGGCTAAGATGGGGAGAGAGGACAGAGCTCTTGCCCTCCCAATGGGAGATGGTGCCCCTTCACTTCTCCTGCTGGACAAGTTAGGAAGTGTCTGTCCTGAAGACGTTCATTTTGGCAGGGGACAGTGCATAAGTTATCAGTAACATCATACGCTATTTAGATAATAAATACCACCCAGATCTAAATCGGGAATGTTGCTTTTCATTTTCAGTCGACATCCGCACACTCCGCTAATGTTAAGAAAGGATTATTATGTGGTGGTTCGTGTGCTTGCTTTTAAGCAAGCCTTTACCCTCCCACCAAACTTTCCGCTGCAGATTTCTTTCAATTCCTTCTGTGGTGAAATGAGTAGTAACTCGGCTGTCCCAAGGCACCTGTGCCTGTCCATCAGCACCTGAGTCAGTCCAAAACCCAGCACCGGAATTAGCAGATCTAAACTTTGCAATTTTGGATTTTACTGACTGTGTAAAATCGAAACCCATCCAACCTCCTGCTATTGCAGCATCCCTGGCAAAATATAGTTACCCTGCCTGAAAATCATTGAAAAGCAGAAGAGTTTGAAATCAGTATCTTCTAGAACAAAGTATAACTATCTAAGAGTGCTGTAGTTCCTGACCGATAGAGATGTAATCATTACTAAGGGGGATATATTTGTAAGTGAAAAATCAATAGCATCAGTAAAGGAAACTGACATTAAAATAAGTGTATGTAAAGCTGACATGGAGATTGAATGGCTTGCTTTAATATCAGACAGAGAAACAGACTGCATTTGTCTGAAGCTCACATATATGACAGGGAAAGATCGTGGAAGAACTCGGTCTTCCTTAGAGTTAAATGATTAGTAGTCTTTGTGGGCCCCACTTGTTAGAGATTGCAGAGAACAGGCTAAACAGCCATTAGAAAATCTTCTACTTCTGTAACTTTGCCAAGCATTAAAGGGCCATGGCAAATATCAGGTGTAGATCACTTTTCCTGAGCAAGTCTTATTCAGAGGGCATTGATGGTTGGGGGTAAGGAGGAGGAGATTTCAGGTAACTTTGATTGTACTTTTGATCATTGTTAGATTAGATTAGATTAGTATTAAAGTTATAATTCACAGAAGTAAACATTACACATTGCAGTTATATCTGTCTCTGGCTTCTTTTGAAATGTCAGGCATCATCTTCTTCTGCTTTTTCTTATTTACTTACCTTTAAAGGATATTATCACATCTGCTGGATTAAAAAGTTTAGGAGAAAAATATGAACCTAATATGACACAAGATATGGTTACAAAGAAGCACATTTAAACCTGATAAAAGGACAGATGTGTTTAGAGCATTTCCCAATCCCTCTCTGTCTATATATATTTATCCACACACTAGCTAAATTGGATGAAGTATTCAGTATGCACAATATTCAAATACTACAGTAATAAAGGCCATACAGGTACCTATTGACAGACCTGCATAGATTTATCCGGTTTATTGAGGTGTCAGGGATATTAAATTGACTACGAGCAGTTCTTTGACCACTTACACCACCACTCGGCTATAAAGCATGTGCACATTTACATACATCTGTATTTTTACACAGAGAATTTATGTGCATGCATTATGTATACATTCTGTATGTATTACCTTTATTTACTACTGAAAAACTGTACTGTAAATCCTAATTACATTTACTTAACAATTATCTTGAACACATATTTTATCAGTTTTCTTTTCACTGTATAAATTGAAATGATATGTAACTCTGCACAATTTCAAGATGAAATAATCCAAATGCATATATAACAAAAAAAAACCACTGTAAGTTAATGTAATACAGTAGCAGTTCTCTTTAACTGTATATATACACAGATCTGGGATGTACCGTAACTAGCTCACATACAGCATGCTTTTTAAAAATTGGCAATTTAAGTTTTATTGGCAATAAATAATATGTTGATGATAATATTTTGAATGGTGTGTTAAGTATATCATAATTCTATTATAGGATTCTCTAGTTAAAAAGTGCTTTGGACATACCACTGTTTTAATTAAAAAAAAAACCAGATATAAATCAATTGTAGGATAGGAAGTATGTTATAAACAGTGATAGTTTTGATTATAATTTTTTAAAATCATGTTGGCTAGTAAAACACTTGAATTGGAGTATTAATATTTACATGAGCTGTGAAGGGAGTTCTTGTTTAATATACTGAGTAGTCAGACTAAGTTAGTGCAAACTATTTTTATAGTGAAGAATGTTAACAATGCACTTATTAACATAGCTTTGTAACTGCTTAATAATATTCAGGTGGCTAAGATATAAAGGAAATTGGGACAATGGGACTGGGGCCAAATCATGTTCACGTTATTCACAAGTAGTTCCATAGTAGTCGATGGGCCTACTTACTTGAGTTGGGATAACAGGATTTGTCCCTTAGTTGACAATTCTTTCAGTAGCATCTTACTGAGACACGCAAAGACAGAATTATTACACCAGGCTTGTATGTTCTGTGTTGTCCTGCAAGAAGCTGATAGTAGCAAAAAAGCATTAGTTGACATAAGATAACAACAATCAAGAAAAAAATCAATGTACAGTATTCAAGCTATATCCAGTAGCACCAGTAGTTAAGGGTCTGTCAGCATTTCACTCTAACCCCCAGTTTCCAGAGTTTATAACTCAGCTGTTTTAAATAGCTTCAAGCTGAACTTGGTGTATAAATTGTCAATCCAGATGTATTTTTTTAAACAAAAAGTAGTGCAAATCAGTTATTCTGTTTTAAGTTATAGACCATTAAAATATTTTTAATAGCTTCAGATGCTCTTTTGGCAAACTCTAGGCAAGAAAAGACATTATTTGTAATATAGGAGGTTTTACATTCTGGGAGCCCTTTATGCGAATAATGCCTCTTAGTATTTTTACAAGCAAAGGTATTGAAATGATAGAGATAGTAGTGTTTGAAAACAGCTAATATCATGTACACGAGCTCTTTCTGGAAACAATCTTTTTACTATGTAAAGAGTCTTACTACATAATATTATTGTGTAGTATTTTTGCTTCACATTTATAACGTCAGTCTTCAGTGTACATACCTTGGCCATTTCAAATCCCATGGGACTGAAACTGGCAAACAGGTTGCCAGACCAGACATGAATTGTTATTCGAAAAAGTACATGCATTGATAAAGTCATTTTCAAATTCTAAGATTTGTGTTTTGTGGCTCCATGTGCCTTTTTGCTGAGACCTAGCTAAAAAAATCCCCAAATGCTTAATTTTTAGTCATCAGAATTTATAGGTATTTTAGTATGGATTGGTGCCTTTTTGAAAATAAATATTTTTAAATGGCTGAGATATTAATCTTTGAAAAATAGCTAAATAGCCCACAGAGTAGCTACTCTTAGATATTTATGTTTAATGATTAGTACTACTGCCTTTTTTTTTTTTTGCAATGCATTATAATCCTTGATTTTCTGTCTAAGATATTTTAAATCATTTAGGTTGATACGTGGCATAAAAACTGCCAACTCAAGTTCACTTCTTTACACAAAAAGTCTTTCAATACATAAAGTTATTCGTAATTTAAAAAGTGGATAAATAATATGTATTTTTCTAACTTTCTGACTTTTTTGTAAAGCTATGGGCCAGAACAGTGACATTACATATGTGCCATAGCCTATTAATATTTCATTACAAAAAATGTAAAATGGCAGTGGTAAATGTATTATTCTTACTTGGTAGTAGAGAAATATTTTGTGGAGTATGATGGAACTTTGTTTTATTAGACAAAGTTTCGTGTTTGCACCCAGAGCTCCGTGTGTCTGTTCTCAGTAAGAATAATATTCAGTGACATTACATAACAGTGTGTCAAAGGATGCTGTACATTAAGAGTAATGTCGGTGCATATTAGGCATGAGCAGCATGCTAGCACTATGACTCAAGAAGTGTCGTACACAAATTGTACTGCTGTTTAAAATGACAAATTGAACTTAAATAGACAACATTTAAAAAAAAAAAAACCCCACTGACGGATCAGAGTGAAACCCACTGAAAATGAAGACCTTAAGGTGTCAAGATAGAAGGGGCCTTCGAAGAGTATTTTATCTTACTCATGCTCATTCCATTGTGTCCAGATAGCAATCTATATTATTCATTATTACGAGGGTTCAAGACAGATTGTGATCAGTCTTACCCAATATTTGATCTGCTGCATAATACATAGACACAAGGAGGTGAGTTGAGGACAGAGTAATTTCACTCCCTCTTTTTGAGGCCCCTTGAGAGACTTGCACTTCCTTCTCTGCTCTGAGTTTCTTTTGCTTTTCTGGATGTAATGTGTTGAAGTTTTTTTGTAACTCACATTGGACATGTATATGGATAACAAGAATATCCAGGGTTGTAAAAGTCAAAATTCAAAACTTAAATTTTTTTTAGAAGTGATATAAAACCTCATGCTTCAGGGTTTAAACCAAACTCTGATTAGTAGAGGGTAGGCGGGCAGATTATCCCACATCTGGCTATTGTGGGGTTTCTAGCACCTTGCTCTGAAGTATATGGTTCTGGCAGCTGTGAGAGACAGGATATTGGGCTAGATCAGGGGTTCTCAAACTGGGGGTTGGGACCCCTCAGGGGGTTGTGAGATTATTACACGGGGGGTCGCGAGCTGTCAGCCTCCATCCCAAACCCCGCTTTGCCTCCAGCATTTATAATGGTATTAAATACATTAAAAAGGGTTTTTAATTGATGGGAGGGGGGTGGCACACTCAGAGGCTTGTTATGTGACGGGGGCACCAGTACAAAAGTTTGAGAACCTCCGGGCTAGATGGACCATGGGCCTTATTCAATATGTCAGTTCCTATGTTCCTGTGGTCAGTGACATTAAAATCACTTTACAGTAATTTTTGGGGTGAAATTCTGCTTCACTGAAGTTAGTGGCAACACTCCCTTTGTGTGTTAGGTGGTCTTTGGAAAATTATACAAGCATCAGTTTAATCCATCATATGCAGTGCATCAGCTTTGCTACATGCTTGCTCCGATTCAGATCATCAGAGCAATAATTTTTAGTAATGGAAGCTATCAATTTAATGTATATTTCAAATTTGGTATACATTTGACACTATTTTTGTTGCTGTTCAGCACACAGGGTTATATCACACTGTCCATATTTATTCAGAGCTGTTAATTATTTCTACTTAATTGATGGTATGATTTGACCTGAACTTATTAGTTTCAGACATGATCATATTTGGGAAAGACATTTAAAGTTGAAGTGATTACAAAATATCATAGAGTGTATTTCAGAAAAAAAGAGTTGATTATCACCTGGTTTTGTAGTCTGAATAATACAAAAATAATATCTGACCAACAAATGGTAGTAATTGTAAAGGGACAGGGTTCAGTAGAATCATAAGCTAGAATGTCTCAGGCCAAGTATTTTTATAAAAAGTTTTAAAACTCTCATGTACAAAATGTGTGACTCTATTTGTTACACATTTATATTTGGTGTTAGTAATGTCACAGTAAAGGGCATAGGAAAATTATTTGCTTAGTACTGTTGTGGAGAATCATTGCATCCTATCTGAAGTAATGTTGAAATAAACTTTCATAGTGAATTAGTGCTCATGTTCTAATTTAAATATAAAAATACTATTTAATATCCCAAAGCATTTTCAGAACAGAATATAGTAATCTGTTCTCACTTCTGGCTGCACTGAAATTCAGTATCTGTTTAATAGCCCACTCCAGCAGTACACAATCTGTAGGACAAGAAGTGAGAATATCATATATATTTGAAATACAAGGTCAGATTATGTTGGTGTAGTGTTGTCACCCAAATTAGAATTAGAACAATACACCAGAGTTAACCACACCCTACTCTTGAGACAAGTGCTACAAGATCTTTAACAGCTACAAGAGGATAGGCTCTTGGTTTTATGTTGTATCTGAAAGATGTCAATTCCAGCAGCACAACGCTCCATAACAGAATGTTGGAGAACTCTTCCAAAGGAGGTGTGCCATTTATTGAAGCCCCAGCACTACTTTCCGCTGCAGCTAGATGTTATTTGGAGGTCTCCCCTCCAACTCTTTAGGCCTAACCCAGTTTCTCTGGTGAAATCTGACATGATCAAGTGCTCAGATACTACCGTGATGGGAGCCAGTCTAAGAGTTTAAATAGAACAGAATTGCAGAGCGAAATGGCTGTTGATAATAATATCCAACTTTCCATTTCAAATGCATTCTCATGTATGATTTATGGATATGAGCCATATTTCATGTTTTCCCACTGCACACGGGCTGCAAAGAACAAAGTTGGCTTTGAGGATTTATTAAACCATATACTCCCCATAAAGATACTGAACATTTCTGAATAGGTAAAACAAAGAAGGACCCTCTATTAGACTATGAGAAAGCGAGACATTATGAGATGTTTCTCTGTTTGATGTAACGATTTATTGCTTACTCAGCTGGCTCATGACTATTGACCACAGTTGACAGCAACAACCACCGCAGAGCTTAATACCGAAGGTGCAGATGTGTAAACTGCAACAAAGACAAACATTTTCAAACCTAATTTCAAGAATTATTGCTGTCTCCCCATTGTCACAGGTGGTGGCTTTAGGAGAAGTACCTGATGGGACCGTGGTCACCGTCATGGCTGGAAATGATGAAAACTATTCTGCAGAGCTGAGGAACGCCTCTGCTGTTATGAAGAACCAAGTGGCCAGGTTTAATGACCTAAGATTTGTGGGCAGGAGTGGAAGAGGTACGCTGTTACATTTTATATTTTTATAATGAATAACAAATGCAGTCGAGAAGTCAAACTAATTCCACAATGAAATACTGATTAGTCTGTAAATAAATCCCCATCAGCCTTTCATTTACAAGGATAAATGCAGGTTTTATTCACAAACTTCAGCATTTGTCCAGACTGAGTTTGTTGTCTTTGCACCTTGCCAGGTTTTTCTGACTCCTGACATTTTTGGCTTGTTTTTATGACATCTGAATTTTGAAAAAAAATATGTACTGCCCTGGTTCTATATTTTACTCATATTGGGAGGGGAGAATGAAGTGAAGAGTTTCATGTTCTGAGTTCCGTGAAGTCACACAACAGATTTCAGTCCATGGTAATGAGAGAAGAAAAATGCATGTGCTCCTGTAGCAGTAAAGCAGCCTCTTAACTGGTAGCAGGAAGAGCTATCGTTATGTTCTTTGCATCTCCCATGTGCTATCGGGAGGGCCCTACCACATTCACAGTCCATTTTGGTCAATTTCATTGTCATAGGATTTAAAAAATCATAAATTTCATGATGCCAGCTATTTAAATCTGAAATCTCAGATGTTGTAATTGAAGGGGTCTTGACCCCAAAAGGAGTTGTGTGTATGGGGGGCTCGCAAGGTTATTGTGGGTGGGGGTTGCCGTATGGCTGCCCTTACTTCTTCGCTGCTGGTGGTGGTGGCGCTGCCTTCAGAGTTGGGCAGCTGGAGAGCGGCAGCTGCTGGCCGGGAATCCAGTTCTGAAGGCGGAGCCGCAGTCAGCAGCAGCGCAGAAGTAGGGATGGCATGGTATGATATTGCCACCCTTACTTCTGCACTGCTGTCTGCAGAGCCAGGCCCTCAGTCAGCAGCCATTGCTCTCGGGCCATCCAGCGCTGAAGGCAGCACACAAGTAAAGGTAGCAATTCCATGCCCCCCCCCCTAAATAGCCTTGCGACCCCCCCTGCAACTCCCTTTTGGGCCAGGACCCCCAATTTGAGAAACACTAATCTCCGCCATGAAATCTGTATAGAGTAGGGTAAAAGCACACAAAAGAGCAGATTCACAGAGGGAGACCAGATTTCACGGTCCGTGACACGTTTTTCATGGCCGTGAATTTGGTAGGGCCTTAGCTATAAGCCATACACTTTATGGGCCTAATCCCATAGGTCCTTCCATTGACTTCAGCATGCTTTGAATCAGGCTCCACATGTGCAGCAACATGCAATCTTATGTTCCCTGTCCGTAGCTCGCTTAACTTTATAAACCCTGGTTGTAGGCTTTTGGTTTGAATGAAATTTAACCTCTAATATACATTGCTTACATCAGAATGGCAGAGATTATAACTTTGTAGTTTCCTAAAGATTTAGAGCCCTGAAGTTGTCTCTTTGCTGCTTAAGAGCTTCCTCTAATCTGAAATCTATACTCCAGTCATCAGAAGCTTTTATAACCAAGGCAAAGATTGAAAAGAATTTCCTTTTAAAATTCTTGCAGCTGCTTTAAAATTTGAGTTAATGACTGAAAGGATGCCTTGACGGAAACTAACTTGTCAGTTTTTACTGAAGGAATCCTCAGAGGGGTTTGCTATATCAGGCCACTGATTCAGCCTAAATATTTTTTGTATATTTAATGTAATATTTAGTTTTTAAAAAGTCATCCAGGGAAAAAAAAGGTCACACACTTTGTTGCAAAATTAACAAAAATGCTAATTTTATAATAATACACTATGTAGAGGAGTTGCAATCCAGCTTTGACAGCGCAATCGTTTATCAGAGAAAGTCAAACCTCTGACAACTGCCTCTATAGTTCAAATCAGATGGCACATTGTTACAATTATAAGTGTTTGATAAAAATGATTCAATATGGACTGTTTCCAGTGAGTAGATTTTATTTTAGGAATGTGGCCAATAATGTGTACTTTTTAGCTTTTAAGTTTTTTAAAATTATGTATAATAAAGGACCACTCTACTGCAAAGGTAATATGATATAAAAATGGAGTTCACTACCCTCTGAGATAAGGTGTTCTTCTTCTCTTCCATTTATCTTACTTCCTTTAAAAAAAAAAAAAGTTAGTCTGCTTTTGTCTTTCCACTGATGGATTAAATTTGAAGGTTCTCTGGCTCCACCACCAGTGCAGCCTTACAATAAAAGTACAGTAGTTATATCCCATAACAAGTGTTGAAAAAGAACTGACATATGATGTACTACCTGTGTGCTCTGAATCTCATTTGAAACCTATGAAATATACTTTTTTATTAAAACATAGGAAATGAAGTAGAGTATCTAAAGGATCTGGCACTATATACATATGCACACATATTTTAATTTTAATTATATATATATAAACACTTTTCATATTTGGCCACAGTAGTTTCATTTATCTTTTGTGTTCTTCAGTCTTTGGTTAAGAAGTTTTCTCTGATCAATCTGGGTAAAATCTATGGAAAAGTGATAGTGTACTTTACAAACTCTCAACATATTTATTTAAGAAACTTCAAAGAAAAACAAAGGGTGTGCACTCTTTTACTATATTGGCTTTCTGAGTTTTGGCTAGTTTCCCAAATAGCAATTTTTATATTTAAAAAAAAAGAAAGAAAAAAGACAGACTTAACTGCTTGCAGACTTTTCACGCATGGAAGATGAAGAAAGCTTCTTTTGATGAAGTGTAATTATGTCCAAACAGAGCTGACCCCCTCCCCCTATATTTCTTATGATCTTAACGGAAGAAAGTAGGGATTTTCCTTTGAAGCAGCCGGGACTTGGTGGAAGATCTGAAATGCCACATTCTGCTGCCAGAGGCAGGATGGAGAAATTGGTCCAGACTTGTCTTCCAGACTTAGACAGAACAGAGAGAGAGAGTTATCATTAATGATAGATTTTTATAACACCACTTAAAATAGTAGGAAAGCAAACAGTAGTAGCAAACAGACATGAGAAAGCTACACATAGAGCAGAGAAGAATATTGGTGGCTGCATGAAGTTGGATAGGAAAAATAAAAAAGTAAAGAAGTCATTTTTCAGAGGCAAGAAACTAATCCACACCTGTTTCTGACTTTAAGTTTACATCTTTCAAAATAGCTCCCCCTTTGATCTTTGTATCTCTAAATGTAATCGTCAAGTCTGAATCATCAACCTACCTCTTTACCTTCTCTCCCTTTCCCTTCTTTCCCATGACCCATGGGGATGCTCTGATGTCTGCACATTTGAATATTATCCAATAGAAGAGATTACCTGCAACTTCACCATTTTGTTTATTTATTTTCTATCCCATGGCAACACAAACACTTTTTTGGATGGGGGAAATACAAGTATCCTAACACTGGGTCCTAAATGTGTATGCAGAAGTCCCATTAGTCTCAATGGGAGTTGCTTATGCGAGGGCGTAGGGCAGTAACTTATCCTTAGGGCCTGATCCTGATCAATGGAATGACTCCCATCTTCAATGGGTTTTGGATCAGGCCCTTCATTTTTTTGTGTCTTGATATTTTGAATTAATCACATTAGCATCTGGATGAAAAAAATATGCAACACCTCCACAGGTCGCCAAGTCTGCTTCCAAGCTAATTTCTCTTGTTAGCTTTAGGCTCCAACATATGTCAGTCTTGCCCATTACTATGTCAGTTGCACTCACATGTGTTAATGACAAAGAATGCACAGTTTGGGGACACATTCAAGCAAGAGTGCCAAATAATTTCTTACCCTGTGAGGCTCATTAAAGAGTACTATAATTATTCATTAGCTACCAGAAGTAAATCGTTTACATTTTTAAGGGCACAGAGAAAGCTATTAAAAAAAGGTACATAGAAAGATTTTGCAGCTGATGAAAGATATACAGAAAATCAATTAAAACTAACTGTGGAAAGCGTAAGTGTTCACACAAATACATAATCCTATGAAATGTACTTTGGGCCCAATCCTATAATGTCTAGAGCACCTCTTGAAAAGGTGTCGAGTGCCTTCAATTCCCTTAGGCTTCACTGGAAGTAGAAGATGCTCAGCACCTTGAGGATTGGGCCCTGGTCCTACAAAAAGCAGTGAATTGGTTAGCTGAGACTTCCTGAATGCTGATACATTATTGCATCTGTGTAGCTAAGAATATCAAGTAGGGAAAAGAAAACTCTCCCCCTTTCAAATTAGACGTGCTCAACTGCTCGTAGTTAGGCTTTGGCAGGATGATAATTTAGACATGTGCACAGGCCTTGGCAGAAGGCAAAATATAGCCCTTTACGTGAAGTGTGTATTTTTTGGCCATTGTATTATGCAGAGATATTTTGGGGATAGAAAATCTTGCAGCACTTGTCTAGCTGCAGAATGAATTTTCAAACTGTCACAAGCAGTGTGCTTTATCGTGTTGTTTTTTTAATCTAGACAGGCTTTTATGGCCATTTGACATATTAATAAAACCATAATATGGTAGGACCAAATTCTGTCTGTAGATGCACTTGGAAGCTCCCATAGATGTCTGCTGTAGCCACCCCTGTACAAATGGGTGAAATGTCACTGGTGAATTTTTGTGTAAGCAATAGGTTAAATTCCTACTATTCTTCTATAGTTACTCTTCTCTGCAATGTCAGTTTTGAGAGACCTGCAGAAGGGTCTCTCTCTACCTTTTTCTCGAGTAGCGAGGATGAGGGCAGCCAACTACTTCCACATGCTCTTGTTGCTGCCTGCTACCAGAATTTAACCTTTTTGGTTTTCCATCCCCCCTGCCAGAGCCTGGAACTCACAGACTTCACTCTCACTTGTGTCTGTTGGAGAAATGGGCACAACTGGAGCACAGTTCCACCTGGAAAGTTATTTTACTCTACATGACAGTTCTATTCTCTTGAAACATTCTCTCTCGCTTGCCCTTAGAAAAATATGGCCAAGATCGTCTGAAGTCGTACGCTTGATAGTAAATGATGTGTGTCTCAGGCAGGTTTTGAAAGTGTATGACTTGGCTTGAAAAGAAAGATCAATTACTAGATTTGACAGCCAAAGACCTGTTCTGTGTTAGAGTTTGAACTGATTGCATTAAGTTTTGCGCTCTTACATATTGTTTAAGATTTGTGTTTTGATTGACTGCCTTCAGAGTTCAACGAGAGGGGGAAAAAAGTCACTGGCTAAAAAAAAAAAGGGGGGGTTTAAGATTCTGGTAAAATAGCAGCTTAAATGAGCAATAAGGCCTGAGATTGCTGACTGTTTTATTGAGTCACTGTTGTACGCCCACCTTTTCCTGTCTTGAAAGAGTTTGCAGTTTTGACTATCTGACGTGACTAACCGTTGCATATCTGACTGATTACAACTGTCAGTGAGTCTGCAGAACAGAGGCCAGTGTCTTGGGAGAATGTATGCTGAGATCCAGTCTTTTGGTTTATTTATTTAGTTCTTCATTGTGCCAAAGGCTGCAGGTCATCGTGTACAATGTCTATATGAAATGTAACACTGAAAAGTTAAAATGCAGATTTGTGATAGAAAATATTTTATACATACAAAAACAATTTCTCACAGTCAGTGGATAGATATTTAAAGATTTAATAGGTGGAGTATATGTAAGGAAAAACGTCTGCTCCAATAACGAAGATAGCATCATATCATGCTAGGCAGATTAAGGATGGACACACTACATGTTAAATGGCATCCATGAGGAATATATATTTTTCCTCATATTATTGTAGTGAAGTCAAACAAATAAAATGACAAAACAATGTGAAGTAAATAACATTAGGAACAAATTCTGCTCTCTGACACCCCACAGTAAAATGTAAATAACTCTATTTAGCTGAGTTGCTTTGGATTTACAGTGAGGTAAATGAGAGCAGAATTTGGCTTATCCCCAGTAGTGAATTACTCTTGTTCTATCACTGTGTCACGATCTAATATTAAATAAGAAATCTTAAATTGTCAACACTTGGATGGTATTACTGATGTTAGAGTATAACTGAAGGGGAAGAAAACTCGTATGATTAGTTTGTGTTTTTAATTTTCATGATTGTGGAAATGACTGGGAAGAATTGTAAATGCCTTTTATTCTCTACTGCCCATGCATATGGCTGTTTTCATGTTACAGTCATTCCTCATTTGTTGTTTTTGTTCTCTCTGTAGGGAAGAGTTTTACCTTAACAATAACTGTCCTTACGAACCCCCCGCAAGTCGCTACATACCACAGAGCTATAAAGGTTACAGTGGATGGACCAAGAGAGCCAAGGAGTAAGTACTGTGTTCTGTCTTTATGCTCTAATATCTGCTGATGGGAGTCTGTAAAAGTAAAATGTTAATTTTGTTTAATAGAGTCTTATAGATGGAATGCATTTCTTTGTGAAACATAGATCCCCAGTCAGCAAAATACTTAAGCACCTGCTTAACTCTAAAGTATGTGAGCAGTTCCATTGAACTCAGTGGGACTACTCATATGGTTGAAATTAAGCATGTGCTTAAATTCTTCTGAATTAGGGCAATAGTGAGCCTTATTTCATGTACACTAAGGCCCCTTTACACCACTCTGGCAGGATAAGGGAACTTTGGAAACAGTGGGCCTGATTCTTGTTTACGCTAAGGGCCCTTTATACTGCCAGAATGGTGTAAAGGGGCCTTGGGGTAAATGAGAATCAGGCCCACTGTTTCCATGTATCATTTGATTTTGGGACCGTAGACCCAATCCAGCAAGGTGCTGAGTGCCCTCAAATTCCATTAACTTTAAACTGAGGAGACTCAGAAATTAGCAGACGCTCAGTGCCATGCAGGATCAGTCCCAATTGATGTGGGGGAGAGGGGGAAAATGCTTCTTTGCTCAGGATTTCTTTTGCCATCATACACTTAATGCGTCTAGCCCAATGACTGCTGGTTAATCGTGTCACACCTGAGATTGGATTTTCCTAGCACAACGTCCATTTTCAACTGTGTACTTACCACAGATCCTGGGAGCTAAGGAGCGAAATAAGTAACCATAAAAGCCCTAGCATGTTGACAGCGCTGTCTTTGTGTATTTCCCAAGCACAGAGAATGTGTTTAATTAAAAAAACAGACTTTCACTCACCTCTTATAACATGCACACACCTTAATTATCAAAAATCTATTTGAAATAATTGCTGGCTTTCTTGTTATGACAGTTGTGTTTGGTCATGTTCCAGTAATTGTTATAGATAGCTCCTACTAATAGATACAGTCAGACCTGGTTAATCCATCTTGGTTTATCTGGCTGGCTGGCAGATTTAACTGGTAATCAATCTTGCATCGTGCAGGTATCACTGAGGAGCCAGTCCTAGATTTTTTCTTAATCTAGCTAAAAGCAGTGTTTCCAAATTGATTGGGATTAACCAGGCCTAGTTGTATTTAAAGTATGTGTAGAGATTAAGGATTATTTGATGAATAGCCACATTAAAAATATCTCCTAAAGGAAGCATCTCAATTAATTGTTTTGTCTTTGATCAGCAAATTCAGACTTGACCTTTCAGGGTTTATAGGGAGTTTTACTTAAAATACTGCAAAGGTACAGGTAGGTAGAGTTGTACCCAAGTGAAGTGGCTCCCAGGCCAATACAGCTGAATTTGCAGCTCCTTCCCCTAAGATTGGGAGAAGCAGTTTAAAATGTTTCTGCCTGACATAAGACCTGCCCTGTCTGCATAATTTCCCCCTGATCAGTAAGTGAGAACAGTCAAGCAACTCTGCTCTTATGGATGCATTTCATTCCATAGATGCCTCTGGTGCTGCCTGCTCTTGTTGGAGGTTTTCTACTTTCAGGTTACTATCGCAGAGAGTGTTTTGTCTTGTTTTACTCTCTTTTGGTAATTCTTCTCTTCTTGCTAAAGATGCTGTGTTCACCTGTGACTGCTGGCCCTGTCTAACCTGCTTGGAGACTTCTGGCTAAATGTGTCCCTGGTGTAATGCCAAAGGAGTTAGTTACATCAGGAATTAATTTGGCTAATCCATTTAGGGGCTGCTTCCATGTGTTGATGCATCCATGAAATTGGATATCTCCAAGCAGAAGAGACAGTGTGGGCTTGGGGGTGGAGAGCGAAGAGTGTATAGAGAGTAGCATCTGAATAGACAGGGATGGCACAGACTGTGGGAGGAATAATCTAATTAGACTGGGACTGCACCATCACAATAAGCAATTAAAAAAACCTCAGGCTATGTTCATATATCTTAGAAATCCTATTAAGACCAACTTGAATTTTTTACTCTAGTCTCTTTGGGACAGATCTCCAGATGTGATATGCATCTACTATTCTTAAGTGTGGATGCTCGATAACTCTGAAAATCAGTTCCTGTAGTTTTGATGGAGTCCACTTGTATGTAGTTTTCAGTCAGTCAGATGTGGCCAAGAAGGGCCAATTCAAGTTTAGAATGTTGTTTGGCTGGTTTATGATGCTCATCTTCAGAGTTGGTTGGTTTGTGCAAGCTCTGTTGTTTTGGACTGATGTACAAGATATGGGATCATAATAGCAAGAGACTGACTAGTTGTTTTGAATGGGAGTCATTGATGTGAATTTTAAGGGAGAGAGCGGCTCTGGAAAATGGACTCTTCTGTAGAAGCTTCACTGAAGTGCTTTTCTTCTGAGAATCCCTGCATTAATTTCTGCTCTTTAGTAATTGCATTAATCAGTGTAATAAATTTTGGCACCTGCCTTGCATGAGGAAAGCTAGGTGGTTGGGGGCAATAATGACTTCTATTCAACAAGTGGCTCCAATAGCAGATGTATTTTTCTTAATGAGTTATGTATCAGCAAACAGTGCCCCTTTTTGCCAGGACCTGCATTTCACTCAAATGTCTGAAGCATGTTATTCTATTTTTCCTCTCTCTGGCGGCTAAACCAAGGCTGTCACATCACAAACAACTTCTTTTCTTAATATACACATCTGGCGTTGGCAGTTGGACCAACTTCATAAGAGCACATGATCATCATTCATTACAAGATTAAAAAGTACCCCATGGCATCATTGATGTTTTTTAACTTTGATCTTTTGCAGTTGTGATTCATCTCAGTTATAAAACTTCCCTTTAAAGGAACACAACTGATGACTTATTAGAACCTTCATCCTAAGTAGCGTAAACATAAAATTATGCACATCTTTACAGAATGTCATTTACTTGGGTTGCCAGCTTATCATCTTAAGACATGACTTCATGCTTTAGATCCTGAATTTGTAAGGCGTGTTTATAGGCAAGGCACTTTGACCTTCTGTTGGCAAGTTGATTCGAGAGAACAAACACTGTATGTTTTCCAGTAGTAGTAGCAGCAGCAGCAATACCATGACAGATATTGCAATCGTTTAGAGCCCGACCTGAGGAGGTGCTGAACACTCATGGCACCCGGTGACTTCAGTTTGGAAGCTCAGCAGTTTGGAAAGTCAAGCTCTTAATATTAGCTCTGTTTAGTTGTATTAAATATCTGCTTGTAGAAGCTTGCTGCTCTCACTTCGCTCTGTTTCGTTATTATTTTAAAATATTTCAAGACGATGGCGTCAGGTTGCCTTATTAGACTGAGTCTAGAAAGTGAACTGGTAAAAGCTGCCCATTTTTACATGGGGGAAAGGTGAACCTCTTCCTGTGTCTCTTTGTAGGAAAGAGGTGTTTTTTGACTAGTTAACTCAGTCAGTGTTAGTCAGAATGCAGTTCAGGGAGTTCTACACTGCTGCTCAGTCTTTGTGTTGGATTAGGACAGAGCATGGCATGCAAGGTAATAGAATCTGGAGAGTGGATGGGGTAGGGATCTTGGGGACAAATTTGTGCCTTCTCAAATACCTGACATATCCTGTTATGTAACCACCCCGTCTTTAATGTACCGGCCTTATAAAATGTAGTCTCCAAACTAATAGACTACATTTTGTAATCCACTCAAATGAAAGTGAAATTTTGAGCTTTCAGCCAGGGACGGGGTTAGACTTGCTGGGGCCCAGGGCAGAAACTAAGGAGCAGGCCCCGACTCCGTCTCTCTTACCTGCTCACACATTGGATTTCTGCAACCTTTCTGAAGTTGAGGCCTGAACCCTGCCATGGGAGGCTGAAGCCAAAGCCTGAGCCTGCCACGTGGGGTCCCCTGTGGCGTCAAGCCCTGGGCAATTACCCTGTTTGCTACCCCCTAACATCACCCCTGCTTTCAGCATATATTAATTGGTAGGGGAATTAAAGCTCTGCTTTCATTAAACTTACTTGCAGCCAAAGCCTGTGAGGTACACACGTGATGAAAGGTATGAGCAAACATTGTCTTTTTGTCTGTGTGCTCTACAAAAGACAAGCAAAAGGAGCTGGTCAGTCTGGGTATTAACTGTTTGGCCGACTGGCTTATAAAATGCAGAGCAGTGATTGAGATTTTTGAGATTCTTAGACTTAGAACCATAACAGCTTTTAGGAAGTCCTCTCTCCTTTCTTCCAAGGGGTGGGGGTGGAGGGGTAAGTCTGGGGTTGGTGGAATGTGCTTTAGAGTAGAACAGCTTTAAATCTCTTTCGGTTTTTTTATTTTTTTTTTTATTTTTGACTGACTGTCAGGAGCTGGGCTGGTGGCCAAGCAGGAAATGACACATCGAGAGGCATTTGTGTTGTGCAACATTTTGTGGAACTGATGCAAGGCTACATTGCCTGTTTACGCATTCCTTCACTAACAGACTGCATGGCAGTAATTTTATTCAGCGATACATGGCATGCTACGGCAAGGAGCTGGATCCTTCCCATCTCTTTATGCAGAATTATCACAGCAGTTAAAACATGCAGTGTGTCCCCTATTTAGAATATTCCCTGGCTTGCTTTCAAAGACTGCTACAGAAACCCCTTCTTAACCCAATATGTGCTGATTTGAATATGTTTTTCCACTGTGGTAAGTTTGCGTAGTGCCAGGAGATGTGTAGTTTTCAGAACAAGAGCACATTTTACATACGCACAGCTTCCACTTTATACTTGTATTTTATATTAAACATTGTTTAAAAAATGTTTTAAGCTATATGTATTCCGGAAGCTGAACACAGGTTAAATATGAATGTGGTAATATGTTGGCGTAGTCAGGAAATTTTCATTCTAAATGAACACCGAGGTCCTTGAGATATTATAAAAAGGGTGCTGGATTCTCATCCAAGTGGAGGTTAGAAAAACGGGGCCTGATTCTGATCTCTTTCACTCTGTTGACATCAGTTAGGTTACTCTGGATTTCTATCACTGTAAATGAGAACAAAATAAGGACCAGCAGGGGCATGGTTTGAAAGTTGCTGTTACTGCCATTGATAGATCTTCACCTCTGTGTTACAAGCAGTTCCATTCTATAAGTTGTGAGCTGGAATGTGATCATATGGCCTTAGGAATGTTCAGCGCTGCTGTGCTATGCTGTTCAAGTTCGTACACCACAACTATCTGCCATGTAACATAATCCACTTAGGGTCTGATCCTGAAAGTGCAAAGCACCCACACCACTCATTAATTGCTCTGGGATTTGCAGGTGCTCAGAACCTCTCCTGGTCAGGGCCAGGGTTTCTTACGCCAGGAGTTCTCAACCTTTTTCTTTCTGAGCCCCTCCCCCCACACACATACTATAAAAACTCCATGGTCCACCTGTTCCACAACAACTGCTTTCTACATATAAAAGCCAGGGCTGGCATTAAGGGGTAGCAAGCAGGGCAATTGCCCAGGGCCCCATGCCACAGGGCACCCCACGAAGCTAAGTTGCTCAAGCTTCTGCTTCAGCTCCAGGTGGTGGGCTCAAGGCCCTGGGCTTCAGCCCTGCACAGCAGGGCATAGGCTTTCTGCTCTGGGCCCCAGCAAGTCTAACACTGGTTCTGCTTGGCGGACCCCCTGAAACCTACTCACGGCCCCTGAGGGGGCCCCGGACTCCTGGTTGAGAGCCACTGTCTTAAGCAACATGGCCTCAATCTTCTACTCTCTGAAGGGGATGGCAAAACTCCCACTGACTTCAGTGGACTGCAAGGCCAGACCCTGTTTCGCTAAGATACATTTATGATGTAAATTGGAGGACATGTTTCCCTCAGCACACACTGCATCTGTTTACCTTCTGCAACCATGCACTTCCCATGAAACCTAATATAACTGATGGACCGAAGAACATTTCTCCATTCCCCAATTAATATGTATTTTTCCCATTTGGTTTCAGAGGCCTTGGGAAGACTCTTAGTTAAGTTTAAATACCTTGTTCTAAAGTACATATCGAGGTATGGCATTATAATAGACATTGAAGGGTTAGCTTTGTTTCTGATATGGGTGTGTAACTCATAACAAGCGAAGCTGCTTGCAACCATCCTGAAACATTCACCACAACTCCTTTAAGTCACCATTTGAGTTCATTGTGTGTATTTTCATTGTATTGTCATGTTTCTAGTGCTGATGAAAGGTTCTGGACTGACAGGCCTGAAGACTTAAGCCCCCTATTTATCCATAGAACAAGTATAGCAGAAGCAGCAGCTGCACAAACTTGACCAGCGTTACCCACGTGCTTGCCTCTATCCCTGAAGATATTTTTACGGATTAAAGGGTAGCTCAGTGTTCATGACCATTCAGTTCCTATCCTTACTATTGGGGCTGCTAGTGAAGATGTTCATTATTGACAGCTGTCATTAATGAGACGGACACTAGTATACCAGGAACTGGACTGGGACCACCAACTTCATTTCATGGAGGTCACCAACTAGTTTTCAGCTGATCATACTTTTGATCCTGGGCAGGATAAGCTGAGGAAAAAAGACTGAGCCATGCAGTTCACCCATAACCTCAATTTTGTACAGTGCAGTTGTTTTGAAATCTGCATGATCCATATGGTTTTCATCAACCTGCTCTTCAGGAGCACACCGCTGCCCAGAGATGTCTGGGAGGGGTGTTGGCTGACCATGTACTTAACTACAGAGGGAAAATCCTGCAGAAGACTATATAAAAAAAACCAAATGGATAAGTCTGAACCGAAAACTGCTCCCTAAAACATAAGCAATAGAGCGAGAGAGAGACCTGGCTGGAATGTTTCAATTGAAAACAAACTATTTTCATGGTTCTGTATAGATAATGCTGCTTAAAACACCATCTCATTTGGTGTATAAGATGATACCACAGTATCCTCCAATGTTGCAATTATTTTATTTGTATTACAAAAGCCCTTTCAGGCCCCAGCTGAAATCAGGGCCCCATTGTGTTCGATGCTGTACACATTCCCAGTAGGAGGTTGTCCAGCCCCAAACAGATTACAACATACATTGAATAGATAGGAGGGAGAAAGGAATACAACTAAATAATTCTAGGCAATAGCAGAAGTGAGGGCATTCTATATCTTCACATGGTGCAACGTGAGGTGGGAGGACAGCAAGAAAGCAACTGTGATCTGCAAAAGACAGTCCTGACAGTTAAAAACAATTCCTAGTAGTTTTGTTATACCGGTCTTGCAGCGGGATCCTACAAAAAGACATTAAAATAATATATATCTTACCTTTATATAGTTTATTTCCTTTTCAACCATTCTAAATTTCTTTACAAGCTTTAGATATGGAAATCACTTTGTTCCCCACTGAAATGCAGTCATCCCAGAAGTGGAACATGGGAGCTGTTTAATAGTACGCAACCATAAGATAAAGAAACTTAGTCGAGGAAGTGAAGAAGAATATATCTCATTGAAAATTCGTATGTGTCTGGCGGTCTTAGTAATGATCCCATATTGGAATTTGCTCAGAACACCAGAACAAAACCCCCTAAGCCTATGAAAAGTGCTGGAATCTCTAATGAGTACAAATATTCAGCTCCTCTGTTCTATGCCTCATCTAACATAGGCCATCTCAAGCAGCACAGTGCCTCCACTACTATCATAGACTTAGATAAATCACAAATACCACTTCTTGCAGGTCTATCGTCCAAGTCGAGATCAAAACCTGAGGTGGCCTAGCTGCAGGCCTGGTGTTTCCCAATGTTCTCCACCTCACTAAAACATTGTAGAAATATATAAGCAGCCGAAAGATGATAATACACTGTGTGATTGTTATAGACAATATGGCTTGAAGAGCAAGTGGAGAGGGGAGGGTTCAGTACTGTGCCAATGTCCCCACTTTCTTTTCCAACCATAATATAAAAATGAGAGCATTTCTGTTTTCCATCCCAACTCAGCTGCTTATGTGCAAGTGAGACCCCAAATACATATGGTGAGTGGGATTTTCCCTTTTGTTAGTAGTGTGGATATTCATCCAAGGAAGGAAGACCGAAATCTAGCAATAAAAAAGGCTCACATGCCTTTTGCTTAAAAAAAAAAAAAGCTGGTTGTGCCTACAGCCGCTGCAAGATCAGAAAAGAGTATCATTCTTCATTGTATTGATGCCAGCTGCATATTGTAGGCTTCCTTTAGGGTCTACCGCTAGCACCGAGTTTTTGGAAATGCTTGCCAGGTTTGTGTTGCTGTCCTGTATCAGCATATTTTACCTCTTTTTTCCTTAGTCAAACTTTTATACTACCCACTCACCTTGCCTCTGGCATGTAACTTGTTTCACGGCACCATGTACACCCTTCTCACTGAATATCACCAACTCAAGTGGTTTTGCTGCCTCCAGGCCCCCTGTCACACAGTGCCGGATTCTGCCAACTTTACTCTCATTGAGTCGCCTTACTTTTCGCATCGCCCCGTTCATTTCATTGGGACTCTTCAGTATGAATAAAGCTGTCAGAATCACAACCACAATAAACCGGTACTAATTAGTTTGCTACATTTTTTTAAATCTTGGTGCCCTATCCAACTTCTTGTATCCCCAGTGTAGTGGAAATGATCCTGAATACCACCACCAGTGAGAGTTCAGAGGCTAGTAACATTGTCTTTCTGAGCTAGACAGGACAATAACCATCTAAATAAAATAGTATAGTAGGATTTAAGAAAGGGCTGGATAAATCTCATAGTGACATTTGTAACTTAAGGTGCTAAAATACAGGGATAACCCAGACCCATGTGGCCGGGTCAGGAAGAAATTATTTCTCTATGAACAACATTGTATAGCCAGCGGAGGTTTCCTGGGAAGCACCATGCATAGGACAGGCCATTGCCAGAGGCAGTGTGAAGTGTACAATACGAAACTTGAGGGGCAAACTGTCTGCTTCAATATGGTATAATTTATGGCCTAAATTTTCAAAGGCAGGCTGATTTTTCTGAAAATGCAGACTCTCTAAAATCAAGCCCCTTCAGTAAATTTTAAATTTGGCAAAAAGAAAAAAAACGTACTCAAAATAGTCTCTCTTGAAAATTCAGTCCTATATTTTTAAGTGACACAAAATTAACTAAAAAACAGAGCGCTAGAGATAAAATACACCCCCCCCTCTTGCTAGGATATACAATTATTGAGGTGCGTAGAGGGAAAGGGAAGTGCTTCTCATGGCAAAGACTGTATCTACTTTTGTGTTTGTGCAGCACCCAGCAATAGTGAGGACCAGATTTTGATAGGGGCTTGGAGGCAATAGAGTCTTACAAATAAATAAGATGTTTAGATAAATGAAAAAGTATATTTTAGGCATTTGAAATCCAAAAGTTTATCATTGCTTCAGTGTTGAAATTCCTAGGATATTAAGCAAACCCTCCCTTATCAATTAAAATAATTTTCATTCCTTGGTGTAAAAGTTGACTATATGGAATGTACTTTCTGCTTTCACACTCATTGCTTTAGACAGACTCTCATATGTCTGCTCTGTGGGTTATGTTCAGGAGACTGCTTGCTTTTATACTTTCGTGTGTGTGTGTGTTTTCAAACACTTGTTCGTAAAACCAGCATCATAATGAAATTGGCACCTTTGCATGTGAATGTGTTGGACACACAGGAGGGCTGAAAGACAGACCCATGAACGTAAAGTTACGCTGTGTTTCAACTCCTGAGCTTGGCGATCAAAACGAGAGTCATTTTAAAAGACAAGGATAACATTTTCAAAAGCACCACAATGAAAATGAGATTTAGGCTCCTAAGTCACTTATTGAAAACGTTACCCTTAATATGGCTATGCACTGAGGTTTTTCGTCGCACCAGATTAAAATATAATTTCTTCCAAATAGCTCACACTCATTAAATCATGTGTTCCACCATTCCATGAGTACTTGGTTGAAACAGTTAGTCTCTCCTTTTGGAAGGTTGGGACATCTAAGAGACAGATATTGCTGAATAAGTGGACAGATTTCTAAGCTTTAATGTACACTTTAAATATATATTACACACAAAAAGCTATGTTAAAAGAACATCATTCAGGTTGCAAAGTCAAGCACTGAAAAGTGAGGAAATGTCAGAATTAAGGTTGCCTGTGCAGCTTCAGTGTTGCCCGCTTGTGCATATGCTTTATGATACAGTCTTTAATTACATGATCACATACTATTTTTGCCATAGGACCCCTCCCTCATTAAGTACACAGAATGACTGATGCTCACTTAATGAGCAGCTATTCAATATTTTGTTTTATCTTCATAGAACAAAGTGTGGCCCCTGCCTTATTTACTGCATACTATTTAAACCCTACTCTGGAGACAGAATTATTTCTTCCCCTCTGGGCTTTCTCTGGCACTCATCACTATAACAATCTGAGTGCTTCACAAATATTAATAAATTAATTTTCACAAAACCCTTCTGAGATGAGGGGATATTATTATTCTCATTTTACAGTTGGGGAATTGAGGCACTGAGACGACGGTCAAAAACATCCATAATTTTGGGTGCCCAATTTGAGATGTCCAGGACCTGATTTTTGAGAGTACTTAACATTATATAGCACTTTATTTGTTCAAAGCACAGCTGCCATTGACTTCAGCTGCAGCTGTGATTGCACAGCACTTCTGCAAATCAGAGTCCAGGGTCTCAAGTTACGTACACAGAAAATGAGGAACAGTTAGTGGCCACCTGTGAAAAGTTTGGTTTAAGCAGCTTGACTAACATCCCACAGAAACTTTGTGCCAGAAGTAGAAGTGGAATCGAATTATCCAGTCAATGTTCAACTGCCTTAACAATGAAACCTCGTCCTGCAATCCCCTTCCACATTCACTGTACACCTTCCAGCTTCTGCAGCAAATGAAGCAGAGGTCTTACAGACAATAGTCTCCTTTACTGTACAACCTTGATTCGACACAATCTCCAAAGCAGATCCATCCTGTGCATTGAATGAGGCAAAGGTCCGTTAGAAAAATAGTGTGTTGATCATGTCACTAAAGTTTGTATCATAATGCATAGCACATACAGGGCAAATTTAAGTTGCAAAGGCAATCTTAATTATGATATTTCCTAATTTTTGAGTTCTTGACTTTGCTACTTTAATATTATTTTAACATAGTGTGTGTTTGTCTGCAATTGCCTAGGTTTTTTAAAAAGGCAAACTGAAAAAAAAAAATAGAAATTCCATCATGTGGCATCATATTTACATCCATATAGACCAGGGATTGTCAACCTTTGGCATGCGGCCCATCAGGGAAATCCGCTGGCGGGCCGAGACGGTTTGTTTACCTGCAGCGGATTTCCCTGACAGGCTGCGTGCCAAAGGTTGCGGATCCCTGATATAGGTCATCAGCAGGGTTGGCGCCTTTAGCTCCATCACATCAGATCAAGTGATCTGGGCCCAGCAGCGGAGTGGGTGGGGTGTTAGAGGCGTGTCATTGAGAGCACAGGAGAGACAGTCATCTTGCTCTCAGTTCAGGTCTCTGGAGCTCGAACCAGCCCAGCCCGCAGCAGCCCAGAGCAGGAATTGCAGGGAGAGTCCTGCTCAACCCAGATGATGCTCAGTGAGGATGGAATCTTCAGATATTTTAGCTGCTAAAATCTAAGGATTCTCCATTGAGCATGTGCAAACGACAATTTTTCAGAGGCTTGTAACTTAGCCAAATTTGTGTGGATTTACATGGGGACAGCAAAAGCAACATATCTGATATGTCACTACCTGCCAAATTTCAAATCCCTGCTCCAGAGCATGGGGATGCTAGAGCTGTTCAATAAAATCACCAGGATTTTTAACATGGGCAAAACAACATTTTTCTCCTTGCCTTGTTCTCAGAAATGGCTGAACCATTTTGGCTGAAATTAAAATAAACTAATACATAAATAATGCAGCCTGAGGCAGACACCCAGCATGGAAAATTTGAGCCCAAATGGTTGTGGTTTGGCAAAGTTATAAGCAACTAAAAACAAGGTTTTCTAATGCAAAGTGTCTGGCACCCTAATGATAGTCAGGGCTACCACTGCTGCTGGTAATATATTTTACTTACCTTGTCATTGATTTGCACTTAAAATACTCCATTGACCTCAGTGGGAATTCTGCACAGGAAACTGTTTCAGGAGCAGGTTTGCTCCCTGGATAGTCTGTGGGATTTCTGCCATTGACTTCATTGGGGACAGAATCAGGCTTCTGCTTTGTAAGGGAATGGTATGCTGAGAAACCCCTTCTCCCCGTGCACCCACACAGGAGGGTAGCTGTACAAGAGGGTGGGCAAAGGACATGGCTGCAACCTTCATGAGAGATGAAACAAGGGCCACTGCACCCCGCAGGGCCTCTGCAGGCATTACAATTTAGACAGGTATAATGCCTCCAGGCACCACCATTTAGCAGGGCTCCACCCTCCCTCCCTCAGCCTCTTCAGAGGTATAATTTGGAGTGCGTGTGCTTCAGTTGCATTGGCACAATCCACACAGACATTGCCGGCCATAATATATGCAGGGCGCGAGCCAAGAAAGATTTGTGCAACAGACCATAACAGTTCCAAAGCTTCCATTATGCGGAGTGTGGGGTCAGTCATTCACACTCCTAGCAGACCTGGATACATGGTTCACTGCTGTGGCTCTGAAAGGGCCAGTGTGCACAGTGGTGTCAGTTTTTGTGCGCTTCTGAACAGGGATTTAAAAAAAAATGCTTAGGTTTAGAAACAACAAACACAGACACTGAAGAAGAAATCTGTGCCGAGTAACATTCAGCATTGGGTATGAACTGACAGATGTGGGGCAGCTCAGTCTGAGATGCCACTGAGCCAGCATCCTGGATCCAAAGAGCCCACCCCAAACTCTGGGGTGAACAAACTCTGGATTCAAGTTTGGTGACCTAGGTACCCACAGTTCTCTCCCTGCTTCAGTGGGGGCAGTAATTCACTGCTGGCCTAAGCCAAGCAGCAAATTATTACCCCTTCTACAGCTCAGCACTGATGGCTGGTGGCCAGGCTCCATCTATTCCCTGCCCACCTGCTTGGGGTGGAGGGGTGTAAACTTGCACACGGCACCCATTACCTAGCCATGCATGCTCAGACCCCTGGTCCAGGTAGACCATATACACATGCGTTTTTGTGTGTGTGTGATGGGTCCCCTTACATTAGTTAGAGGGGGAGATGAGGAATCCTCCACAGGAGTTGGTTTAAACCAGTTCATGGTGAAACATTGCAGAGTGCAAGCTTATAATTCACAAAAATACTGGTCATTTTCTTCTTTTAACAAACCATTTGAAAGGGAGAACCAGGTTAGAGCTGGTCCAAAGGCACCTATGGAGACGGTTTTATTCTCCTCACTCCTACAATTTTAAAAGAAGCCCTTCCCCATTCCTCTTCTTTCCCCTCATTGTGTTACTATTCTGGGGAGCCAGGGAGTTTGAGAGGTTAAAAAAGTGTTGTCAAGAGAGTGATTATAATAGGGATTAATGTAGCTGGGAGCCAAGGTTCAGTAACCTCTCTGTGCCTCTGAGCTAGTGTTATGTCAGACACAGTAGCTTTACCAAGAGAGTTTAGAGTATGTATTTTTATTGTCTTTCATTGCCAAAAACGGCTGACCCAGAGAAGCCTCACTGTATAAGCAGTGGAAGGCAATGTATTCTGAAATAATTTCTATTCTCTCTAATTTGTAACTCACTGGTACTATTTATTTTACATTTACATTTTAAAATTAGTTCATTGTGTCCTGAACCATTATCCCAAAATTCAAATTGAAAAACTTCCAAACTATAGGATTTATTAAAAAAATGCAAAACACTTGCGAAATTTAAGCTCATTGTACAGAATAATTTAAAATTATTAGAGGGCTTCATATTTTTATAAGTACTTGAATGTAGGGAGTGATTAGATTTTAACGTACATATGCAGTATGGAATAATTTTACAGCTACTGTTTTTCTCTTTAAATGGGATACTGTCAAGTGAAATTTGGTCCAAAATTTAGGTTTTGATAAAAGACAAGCTTTGACATAAAAACCCATCAGGTCAAAATAAGATAATTTTTCCTCTATAAATTTAATTAAAAGAAAAGCCAGACCCTTCAAGTGTAGCCCAGCAAATGTTTGAGATTTCCCATATGGACTGAAAAAGAGTTTTATATTGGAACTCAGCACAGTTTTTTGGAGTGTGTTTCTGAGACTGCTCCTGTTTTGGAATTCTACTCATGCCTTGTTTGAATGACATTTTTTCCCTTTATGTAGCAAAAAGCAAAGTTAGCACCATTGGAACATTATAGCAGAGCTGTCTGGCTAAGTGTTTCTTCTTAAAGGGAACAAAACACTTCAGGTTTTGTTGCTGTTGTTTAGTTGTTGTTTTTTAACTTATTTACATTTCAGGAATTTAAGTTGAAGGGAGTCTTGCCCCAAAGTCCACGGCACTACTCTGGGACTTGAATGTGGGTCTCTCAAGTCTGTACTCTGCCACAGGCTTCCTGTATGACCTTGGACAAGTCATTTATAGGGAGATTTTCAAAAGCACCTAAGCAGGTTAGCTGCCTAAGTGCAGAGTTGTGCCTTGGGTAGGATGAATCGGGGTGACTGCCCAGGCCCCGTGCTTTTGGGGGCCCGGGGAGCCCGTGCAATTGGCCAACGCGGTCAGTCCGGAAGAGACAAATCCATCACTTCCACCCAGGATCCCCCCTCTGCGGGCCCTGTGCTTTGGGGGGCCCTGCGGGCCAGTGCGATTGGCCGGTGCAGTTGATCCCGGAAGAGATGAATCCGTCACTTCCAGCCCAGGCCCCGCACCCTGCTAGGGAGGGCCATGCCTAAGTGCTTCTGTAAATCCCACTGTTAGTATCTCTGTACCTCAGTTCCCCACCTGTAAGATGGGGATAATAGCACTTCCCCACCTCTCAGGGGTGTTGTGAGGGAAACTACACTGAAGATTGTGAGGTACTCAGATACTACAGTAATTATCTACTATAGCCTTATAAGTAGTGAAGACTGACAATGGTGGAAGTTAAAATGCCTGGAGAAGTTAAAATGGGTGGAGCACTAAGGCAGCCTTGGTGTTTAAAGAATACGAGAGACCAGCACCCTCCTTCATCCTTCAAGAAGGAAGAAATGAGCTCCTTTTTTCTTGCCCCTCAGTTCTGAGTTCCCACAGAAGAGAGAGGCCACAGCTGGGTCCTACTGCCAGTTTTCACAATCATGTTATTTGCTTAGGGCCCAAATCGCAAGGAGGGGGTGGGGGGGGGGGGAAGGGGCAGAGCACCCTCAACTCTCACTGAAGTCTGGAGAGGAGATACAGGCAACTTGCAGGAGGTGAACATCTTGTCAGATTGGGCCTTACTTAGCAAACAGGCAACAAGGACTCTATTAACTTCAGTCCAACTTTCAAGAAAACTGAAAGCTGCCAAGTCTGTTAAGCCACATTTAAAATATAGATTGCGCTATCTATTGTGGGCAGCAGTGGGAAAGGTTGCTTTAAAAAATGGCAAAATAGACAAAAGGATTGGGGGAAGCGGAATTAACATATATGGCTTGATTTTCTTCCCACACCAATTTTATACTAGTGTAACTCCTCTGAGTTCAGAGGAGTTACTCCTGATATACTGTGAGAGCGGGAGCAGAATCAGGCACATATATTTATGCATTTGAAATTGATTCTGAATTGTCTAACATTTGGGGTGGGGGCTGGGGAGGGAGGAGAAATGGCCTCATCGGCCACCTTTGGTTCAGAAAGCTTTTAGTGTGAGGAGAGAAAGCTGTATAATCAGCTCATTTGTAAGTCAGCACATCGTTTGAATCTGCAACAAAGCAAGAAAGCAAGACGCGTGTCTTGCCTGTGTGTGAGAGAAAAAGCAAGGGCATCCTTAAACAAACATTCACAACCCTCCATTTTAGCTGGAATAGGAAAACCAGCTTGACAAGAATAAGGCTATGTAGCCAAGTGACTTTCAGTGGAGGTTGGTGGGATTTTAAACAAATCTCCTTATGCAAGCATGAAAACAAGCTATTTAGCGCTCATTAATGTCTCGGGTTAAACTGTTGAATAATTTGTCATGGTTAGGCTCTTTTGGTTTCAATGGTGTTTTTCTAGTGACTAATGAAATGACAACTACACATAGTCCTTGGTATGCCACTGTTCACAATAGGGTTTAAAACTGTGTATTTGTTATTGATGTCATTAAAGTGATGGATTTGAGCTTGGTTTCTGAGGCAGACGACGGGGTGGTTAAGACTAATTTCTAGCAATGGTTTTGGAGGTTGAAACCAAAGTGTGTATAAAAGGAAATGTTTCTCCTTTTAAGCAAATAGTTTGAACCCAGATGAATGAAATTTAAGCAAGTGGGCATCAACTGCAAGTTAATTTTGTCTGGAAATCATCACCAATTAAAATATTTTTATGCACTCGAGTATAGTATTGTCTTTCGGTGCTTATGTATGAAAGGAACAAAACTGCTTGTTTAACCCGAGACTTGAGACGACTGGCTAGAATGTATGACTGAAGTCATAACCATCTGGAACTTCATTAAGGATATGGTCCTTGGCAAGTATAGCTTTTCAGAGGCGAGACAGCTTCTGTATCTGAACTGAAGGAGAGGGAAGCCAGAGCAAGTCCCTTTTACCAATCAGGATTTACAATTCATTTGAAAAAACAACAACACTCTAACCAAAAATTAAAAATCAATGTTTTCCAACAGGTATAGCAATGAAATGGAAAGATATGGGCCCCGTGAGGAAGCATTTATATTGCAGGCCCAATCCTATACTCTTTACACATGCAAAACTTCCACTGAAGTCAGTGCAAGATTTAGAGGTGCAAGGAATTCCGGATCAAGCCTAAAGTTCATAAACTTTAGTACATAATAAAAATGTGGCCCTAGGAGTTCCTTTAACTGGCCTCCTTTTTGTGCTCTTGCAGAGTAGGTTCCTAGACAGACAGTTACCTAGTTTGTGCACACACCTTTTGAACCTGAAAATAAAGAAAGGCCTTCAAAAAATGCTCTCCCCAAGGGTTGGAAGAATCAACAAAAGCAAAGAAATGCAGAATTAAGAGGATACTCTCCATGTCAAAGTGATTTTATAGCTTTTTTGGATTCTCCAAACTTTTTAGCATTAAAATAAAATTAAGAATTAATATGTGAATGAGGTAGGGGGTTCTTTCCCTTGTGAGTTTGTTGTTTTCCATTAGGAGAGGATTTATTTGTTGTTTTTATGTTGCAAAGAAAGTTGAGATGTTGACAGTGTCAACGGTAATGTCCTTACCTGCTACCAACCACACCTTCATTTCTTCAATGGAAAGAACTTTAAAAATCTAGCTTTTATCTGCCTTTGTTTAGTTTTTGCATTTTGCTCCCATTAGATAACAGAACTCAGCGCATCACATGGTTGGTTTTTTAGTCATTCTCATGTTCTGATTCTTGTACGGTAGCACGATTCTGTTATTTGGGCTCAAAACATTGCAGGCAAATGTTTAAATCTTCAAACGCAAACAAAGCAGTTTGCATTTTAACTTACAGAAATCATTAAAACATTGGTATGTATGTGTGGCTTTCACCCCTGTGCAGAGAACCAGCACAAGACCTATGCACTATTTAAATTCCACATGGGCTACATGCCTGCACTGGGAAGTAAGAACTCTCTTTACATGGCCTACTTGGAATTTGAGTCCAGGCACACAGGAGTGAGTGGGCAGGAAACGGGTGGAACTACTCACTAGGTCTCTGCCAAGGGGGAAGGGGAAAAGTGTGATCAGTACTACTCCTCAGGAGGAGGAGGGAATTTTGGCTCCTTGGTTCCTTCACTGCAATACTTTTATAGTGGCATCAATGGTCTGTGTCCTTGTGAGAGTCTAGCTCAAAGTGGTTTTCTGTGTTTCTTCCATAATATTGTTGGATTCTTTTGTGTATCTGGGGAGTCCTCATTCTGCAGACTGACACAGTGAATTCTAGTAGGGCCATATCAGTATGTCCATAAGGAAGCCCGTCCATCATTTCCTTTGGGATTCATGCAAGGAGGGGACTTTCCAGGTATAAAATCACCCCCTGCCTACAGGGAAGGGGATGGGAAAGAGAGGAAGGTGGACAGCCCCTTCCTTAACACTGTCCCCCTGGTCCACAGAGCCAGTGGAGAGCAAGGGTCCACAATGGGAGGTTGGCGGCTGGGTTTGGGGAAAAGCAGGCTGTGAGGAAGGTGCCATGTGTGCATTGACCCTACACAAACCTAATGGGCGCTAAGGAAATGTCACTGTGGTAAGTTGTGTGCACCACCCAGCCCTGTGAAATTGGCTTTAAAGGGGGTAGTGTCAGTCGGAGGAGCAGTCTAACAGGAGCCACTGCAGTTCCCACTGGAGAGGCAGAAGGTCTCAGGAGGGAGAGGGCTTCTAGCACAAGTGCTTTTGACCTGCAGATCTCTGCGGAACTAGGGAGGTCTATGGGTTCTCAGCACCAATCCCACCCCCAGTCCATTCCAGGGGGTATAAACCCTCCCAATCAAGTTAATATTCAGGAGGATACAATATGGCCTGGAGAGCCTTATTGTGGCATTTTACTTGGTTACCTTGCACACTGACCATCCTTCCAAAGCTCTTGATGAAGCATAGTTAGTGTAAAAGGAGCAGTAACCAGGCTTCAAAGTTAAATGTCAGGGTGAGAGGTTTTTTTTTTTTTTTTATTGGAACAGTAAGAAAGCACAAAAAAAAAGCCAGTTCTCATTAATGACTGAATGCCTGGGAAAGATTTTTTTTTTAAAGAAGCTTTTAAAAATTTATAGCTGTGTAAAGAGTCTGTTAAACAAAGAAGGGCTCAGCCTGAGTGAGCTTTTTACAGCTGAATTATAAAGCTCCGAAAATGAGACTGATAATGGAAATGATGACAGCATGTTAGCCAGATCAGCGCACGCAGCTCTCCTGCAATAAGACCTGGTTGGTTAGTCCCCCGCCGCTCCCCAAAATGAAAAACAAAAACAAAACAAAAACCTCAAGAGTTTGATATTCAGAACAGGGGGAAAACCAAACAAACGACCCTTTTTCCACGTGGAATTCTGCAGCCTGACGTTAGTGACAAACAGAGATGGTTTTGCCAGTATATCTACTTGGGTTCCATTCATTTGTCCGCTGTAAGTCAGTAGGAATTACTAGTGGGTCGTGAAATGTTTGTGCTTTGACATGTTCACGAGGATAGGATGCCGAACTAGAGGTTAAAGCAGCATCTTGAAACAAGAGGTTTCATGATTATCTTGCTAAGGTATTGATATGGCTCCCATCACTGCAGTATCTGAGCACCTCACAATCTCCCAACACCCCTGTGAGCTGGGGAACGGTGGTACAGAGGGTTTGTCTATATAGCCCGAAGCGTCTGAGCTCCAGCCCAAGCCTCAGATTCCAAGTGCTGCCTACATAGCTATTTTCACAGTGCTAGCACAAGGCCCAGTCTGTTGACACAGGCTGGGAAGCTTGCTGCAGCAGGGCATATAGATCTACCCAGAGAGGCTATGTGACTTGCCTACACTAACACAGAAAAGCTATGGCCAAGCAGGAATTTGAAGCCAGGACTCCCAAGTCCCAGGCTAGCCCCTATCCACTGGACTATCCTTCCTCACTACTTACTTCTGCTCACTATAATTACTTCAAAATTATCAGTTTTTAGTAACCTATAATTAATCATTTACTTCTCTGTTTCTTCACATTGTCCCTCAAATATCCTTGAAAAGCCTGTGCCATATGCTCACATATCATAATTTCTGGGTCTTGTCAACCTGTTCTTACTTCCCAAACTGTTTCTTACAGTTCAGGGCATTCTGCACCAAGTGGGCTGCTTGATGAACTCTTTTGCATATGCATACCCAGAATGCCTTTCCAGTTCACACTAGTGCAGGTGTCAGAGCTTGGGTAACAAAGTGCAAGGTTGAATGTGGTTTTGGAATCATTGTATCCTCTTCTGTTGGTTCTAAGTTAATTGCAACCAGGCCATCTCAGCCTGGAGATACGACAGAGTCACACCTCCATTGCTAAATGGAAGCAGTACATGGATGGCTAACTTTCTAATGCTGAGCAGCCACAGAGAGGGCCGGGGGGCAACATGAATAGGTTAAGCAAGTGACTGGAAACAAGGGGCTTTTCCTAGTGTTTTAATCTTGTTATAGTCTCAACTACACCCCAGAAGATGTCATGTAAAACCTTGCTCCCTTAATATACCCATCTGTAAAATGGGGACAGTACTTACTTATGCACTTTACAGGAGTGTGGGGCAGATTATACATATTAATCTATTCATAAAGTGTTATTTAAGTTTTAATTATTATAGGTGGAATCATAGAAAGTGAGTGAACAGAGGGAGGAACAGAGGGATGACAAAAATGAGTGTTCAGGGAATGATGGGAATCAGGAAGGGGAGCAAGGGGTGGGATAATAGAAAATGGTGTGAATTGGAAAATGGAAAGGAAATTCTTTTTATAGACAGAGGAGAGATAAGAAGGGGAAAACCAGAAGAATTGATAAGGATAGGAGAAATCAAACATGGAAGAAGGGGGAGAAAAACAAACATTCACACACCTAACTTGCTTGTTTGTGCTGTTTGATTTTATTTCTTTCCCTGGTGGCTGTCTTACTGAAAGCCGTAAGGGTCAATATTTTTGAGCAATTATATTAATATTACCGTCTACTTCAGATTCAATAGTTAAATATATGGAGGAACAGAGACTACATAGCCTACAGTTGGTTAGAATGCACACAGTGACCAGTGACCAATGCAGAAGGGATGAGAGGCATGTCTAGCAACCCAATAGCTTTCAGCTTATTTGGTGAAGTGACCCTTGGAAAGCTTTTTTCAGTGTTAGCAGCTATGTGTGGATCCCAGCAGAAAGCAACTGGGCTCCATCTCTGGAGAAGTGGAGGTTAATGGCACCCCAAAAGCATTGTCACATGAGTTTGTAAAGTTTGATGATTCCCATTAATCATTTAGTTAACGGTCTTCTTCCCAAGCATGACATTGAAGAGTAAGGTCAATCAGGCGCATAATAGTATGATCGTGGTGAACATAAGTCAGAGTTGACCAAGTCTGGAAAAATTGTTTTATAGGCTTGCTTCAAAGTGCTAAGGCCCACCCTGACGGGGTTTCCCCATAGTCAGTATACTGAACCAATGCCGCAGGGGAGAGCTACGGAGCTGCTGCTTTGCCAGAAGTGTTTTCTTTCAGGGGTGATGTAAAACTGAGGCCCATACTGTTTATGGCCAAAGGTCACCTATCATTTTTCACAAGGATAGTATGTTGGCCCCAGAGTGCTGGCCTATTGCAACGTTGGCACACCCAACCTGTCCACCTCCATTTCCCCTGCAGTTTCAGATAGCTACTGCATTCTTCATAACATCTTGTCCTAAATTCCTGGGTGCATCGGCCTCAAAGCCCCTGTCATTCACTTAGTGGGTAAAACAAGTGCTATTCATCATTTGTGAAGCACTTCTGGATGAGAGGCAGTAGGGAGACATAAATTCTCTCCATGTGCTGCCCATCCTCCATGATTCATTTCAACCAACAGAAATTACAGAATGCAAATAAAATGAGGATCATATTGTAACCAATGGTATGCATTATGCAAATGAATGGAGGAGGAGGGAAAGGTTGAAGGCACCTACTTCAGGGGTCAAAATGCCACCAACCCAATAACAGCTTGCTCATAGGGCAACAGCACAGGAAGGAGAAAGGAATGATACAATTTACGAGTTCCTCTTGGGTACCAACAAGTTTTTAATTTGCACCACGTTTCATTTCCTTCAAAATAAACTTGTGTTAGCAATGCTTATAAATAGCATGCATTTAAAAAGTGCCACACATCTAGCCTGACTTTAGTTTCACTGCTATACGTCTCGCAAATAAGAGCCAGTTAGACTAGGAAATGTTTACAGACATGCATAGGAAATCAGGCACATAAACTTTGGTTGTAGTAACAAGAGTTACATATTCAATCTGTCACCTAAAGCACAGTCTGTTCTGGGGGAGTGTCTCGGAAAATGGTGTTGGGAGGTTCCATGCGTATTGTGTCACAGTGATTTTCTCCTTTTACAAGTGAAAAAAAATGTATATTTTTTAATAATTACCAATCAGGAAAACTCAGCCTGGAATCTGAAAGCTGGGTTCTTTGCTCCTCATGCAGTCACCTGTAATAAAGACTGTTCAGACAAACTTCTGCCCACAGTTACACCCATGAAACCCAGTTATCTCCAGTGAGTTTGCACACAACTGGGGACAAAGTTTGGACCTGTGTAGCAGCTGCATTGCTTCTGCCATCTGAACAGGACTAAGAATTAGTGGAAGTTGATTGTTTTCACTGCAGTTAGCACCCAGGACTGTGTATACATGCAGGAAGGGAGCAGATCTATTGAGCAAGAAGGTGCCATTTTGACAATGTGTTGTCAGCTTATAACTGCTCTGATTTTTTGTCTTGCATTTCAATCGCTTAATAAAACGACGCTACAGTTGACACTTTGGCCTTTCAGTTCAACAGTCAAGAAGTTAAATCAATTTATAGAGTGAATCAGTGTTCATATGCAATTTCCTTGTCTCCCCCCGCCCCTCTTATTCAAAACCTCAAAACCACTATGGGTAATTTCCCCAAGATCCACTTTAGACATTTGTGGCATTCAGCGTCAAAAGTAAGTGCAAGCTGGCCAAATCCAGATATTCTTACCCTTTGGAGCATTTTCTTCCTGTTTCAGGGAATAGAGTAAGACAAGCCACTGCCCTCTTCCCCACAAAGCGAAATACTAACTGGAAATAGAAAGATTGGCACTGGTCCTGATTCCATTGAAATAAATGGGAGCTTTGCCAGTGACTTGAGAAGGTAACAAAGTAGTCATGCATGTTTGTATTGGTAACATCCCCTTAACCTACACCGTCATCTCACTACACCTCACTTCTTAGGAAACTTACTCACAGGCACCAGAATGAGAGATCTTTATCAGACAGGCAAAATACATACATGCTCCTTACCACAGCTATCACCACTAGAAGTGTTGGTTCAACATGTAGGTTTTGTTAAAAACGGGGAGGGGGACAAAAGGTTGTTAAACCCCTATGAAGAAATATATTTTCAGAGCTTTTTAAGAATGTCATAGAAATAGGGAATATTTGGAGGTTTAAACATTCCTGTGCAGCAGTAAAAGCCCAAAACAACAATGTTTTGCTAGTGCATGAGAACCAGAAAGTGCAACTGGCAATAAATGGTATTGACAGCCTCATTGTACTGGCAGGGCAATGTAAACAAACACATCGGTGATAAAAAGTAAATTAGCTTTCTACAGTTTATTTCAGTTTTATAATTACACCTCTAGCCCGATATAACACGACCCGATGTAACACGAATTCGGATATAATGCGGTAAAGCAGTGCTCCAGGGGTGTGGGGGTTCGTGCTACAGCAACTCAAAGCAAGTTCAATATAACGTGCTCTCACCTATAACATGGTAAGAATTTTTGGCTCTGAGGACAGCGTTATATCGGGGTAGAGGTGTATTTGTATTACAGTAACTCCTAGAAGCCAGAGTTGAGATTGGGGTTCCATTGTGCTAAGCACTGTACAAACACGAATTAGAGACAGTCCTAAAGCAGTTTCAATCTAAATAGACAAGCATGGGAGAAGAAACAGAGAGAGAGGGGAAGTCATTTGCCCAAGGTCAGGCAGAACCAAAAGTAGAACCCAAGTCTTCTAACTCCCAGTCCAGTGTCCTAGCCAGGACCGGCTCTAGGCACCAGCAAAGCACGTGCTTGGGGTGGCACATTTCCAGGGGCGGCATTCCGGCCATCCTTTTTTTGGGGGGGGCAGTTGTGCTCTTGGAGCTGCACCACTTAGACGGGGCGAGGGCGCCGTGCTCCTGGCCACAGCGGGAAGGGGAAGTCCCAGCCCCGGGATGCTGAGCTGCCAGGGCCCAGACTCTACCTGGGGAGGAGAGGACGAGTCCTGCCGGGGAGCAGGGGTTGTGCTGCCTCATCTGCGCACTGGTTGCTGCGCTGTCTTGTGCCACCCCTTATATTGGGGCTTCTCTGCACGGCCAGGCAGGGGAGGGGGTAAAGCCCCTGCACTCCCTCCACTTGCAGCGCCGCCTGTGAGCCCCAGCCCCACCTGAGCTTGGGGCAGCAAATTTTTTGCTTGGGGAGGCAAAAAACCTAGAACTGGCCCTGGTCCTAGCCACTAGACTAGCTTGCCTCAAAAACCTAGGCTATTATTAGTAGCAGAGCTATGGAATTTAAGGGATGGATTTTATTATTTGCATTGCTGTTATCTGTCTGTAGCATAGTTTTAAAATTGCCACTAGAAAATATTAGAAGCACTATTCCTCTAGATTTCTTTGCTCCTCGGGCCACACACAGGGGCACAGTTTACCATCATGGTACACAGATGCCCAGCTGTGGAACATATTCATTCAGTAGCATCAGTTGGTGCCTTGGCAAGATTCTCAAGCTGTCATGAAGACAGCCCTGGAGCACCCTTCTGGTCTGGCATGTGGTTATGCTGTTGCTGCAAGTACATATCTGGTTTCTGATCTGACCTCAGGCTCCAGGACAGTGTTTTTATTTAATTTACCATTTTGATCTGGAGAAATTTGTGTTTTAATTTGAATTCAACAGAGCCCTTTGAAAATCCTCTGAACCTTTGACAGCTTTCCCCCCCATGCTTGCAGAGGGGGAACCTTTACAATAACATAGGTAAATTGGCACAATAAATAAATATTTGTATGCTTTCTTCTTATTCAATTAGATTTGCCAGTCTGAAATGTAGCGTGTTTGCTGATTTCATAAACTAGATACCTTAACTAAATCAGACACAGTGGTGCAAAAAACAAAAAAAAGAGTGCCAGATTGCATATTATTCCAAAAGGGATATTTTCATGCTTAAAGGGTGGTCTTTCTTTAAAGTATTCTTTAATCATTGTGTTTCTTGGTTTAAATTCCTGTTTTTACGGTATTCCTGTTGGTTAGATTCAGAGATGGAGAGATGATTTTTTCTTTTGATTGTTTCAAGGTCAGAAGTTGAATGTTGCCTGGATTTTTCCCCTTTGTGGGTGGAAAGATCCAAAGTTTCACAGTCAGAATGTGAATCTAGTTTAGAGAGAGCAAGGGCAAAATTCCTACCAGCGCAGTTCTGCACAAGGTGGCAGGTACTGCATAAGTCTCAGTGTTGTGCCCATTACATGACGTATAGGGCCCTCATTCAGCAATGGACTTAAGCACACACTTAAAGTTAAGATTGTACTTAAGTCCCATTGATTTCAGCACAAATGTGCTTAAGTGCTTTGCTTAATTGGGGCCTAAGTGGGGTAAAGTGACTTTGCATGAATCATCGGCCGTCGGATAAATTTCACCCTCTATAAATAGAAATCCTGTTAACCCTAGCTGAAGCTTAGCCATTTTCAATTCTGAAGGCCTCAATCTTAGATTTTGCTGTCTACTAGTTTAGAGAGTTAACGCAGCAATTTAAGGCATGCCTTATGCAATGCGACAGGTGCTAATCTTCCAGGAAATTCATCCTACATCTCACTCATTAAGGACATTTAATATAAAAATGGCTTAATGTCTCCTTAAAGGTGTCAGCGAGCATGCGAGGACCACACAGATTTGGTTCCTCTGAAAGTAATAGAGTGAAATTGTCTGCATAATTATTTTAGTTGGATTGAGAATCTACAGTTCTCCCTGGTTTCAGGAAATAAACCTCTGTTAAAACCATATGGCACTATTCTCTAAAGAGATGCGATTACAGAGGCACTTCCCTTTCAGATATCAAGGCAAAATTAGAGAAAGTGGTCATGTGCATAATAAATACAACTGTTTCTCTTTGTGAGCAAATATGAAAGTGTCATTTTGGCTTTGGTGTGTGAGTGTGTGTGTGTATATATGCTTGCTTAATTTATGAATTGCAATAAATGATATAGCAATTGTAAAATGTCAGAAACCCAGAAGGCATGTATTGTTATGTGTACATAGCAAAAATGTATAGTAAAAAAGTCTGTCAGGTTGAGTTAGGCCTCAAGTTTAGATTCTGTAAAATCATTTTAAAAACCCATGATCAAGAGAAAGGATCCCCTCTCCCCCTTTAAAGTTCCTATTAAAAGGGAAGGGTGTTTAAATGTTCAGGGAGACGTAAACATAGTAGGTACAAACTTTACACATCAAACAAGTGACCCCAAGATTACTTTAAGAGAATAAAGATTTGACAGCAGTTTGCATATCGTCAATTTCCCTGTTTCTTGTAAATAGCTAAGCCCCAGTTTTGCACCTGGATCCAGGCAGGCAGACCTCTGATCCCACTCAGACACACTTAGTCCTGCACAAAGCTTCTTCCGGAATCAGAGCCTGAGGGAGCAATCCCACAACCCTTCCTCATATAACTGTACACATGCAAGTAGCCCCATTGATACCAATTGGACTACTCACATAAGTAAAGTTACCCCTGTGCATAAGTATTTGCAGGATCAGGCCCTTAGCTAGTCAGTTTCCCATGTTGTTAATATGAGAAATGTCCAAAATGAGATAGGAAAGGGTGAAAACTACAAAACTTGGTAGAGCAGATGTAGCTGCTCTAACCATTATTTGAATATGATTTGACTGCCTCTTTAGGTTCAGTGGGCCCAATTCTCCACTCACATCAGTTTTTTTTACACAAGTAGATTTCCATTGAATTCAATGGAGATTTACACCAGAATAAGTAAGACGATAATCAAACTTCTTTTTCACCAGAAAGTAAAACTGCCTCAAACAAAAGCAAAAGTAATTAAAACTGTTTTCATTGTCAAAGCTGAGTGAAGTGCAGAAAGTAAACAATCTGCATAAAGGGAAAAGCAAATGTCCTATTAATATTTATTCAGTTCTAATAATCTAAGGTGATAGCAATGACAGACATGGAAATACTATTTTTATTATAATTCAGTTTTTAAACCATTCTCCCTTTAGTCTTACCTACCTGGGCTTTTAAACCAGTGAGATTTGTACGCGTAGCTACAACTATTTTAAAAAAACCACATAGTGATTTATCTATATCTACTGTAGGAACATAAAATAATTACACCCACACTCTGTACACAGGAGCAGATTCACTGGTGTCTTATTTGCTTAGTGTTTTCCCTGATAGAGACCTCACTAATGAGCACATTATAAAAATCTGCATAGACTCACATGACCATCTTGCAGTTCACACCTGTTTTAAATATATAGCACCCAATTTTACTCTCCAATACACAAGTGCAACTCCTGTTACATAGGAATTCAGAGTGCAGAGTTGGCCCCACGGTTTCATTGTTCATGAACTCTTCTTAGAAACTATATCCAGGTTGTGGTGATTATACCACACTGAAATTCATACCTTAAAATTTCACACATGTCCATTGCTGCATCTCAGATATATTTCATGGTACTGATCTCCCCCCCAAACCCTTTAGGTCTTGACTTGCTGCATAGCTGCAGGTAAATGCATTGGTATATGCACGCTATCACCGACGATAGTGCATGGTCTTTATGGAGCAGGTAGACCCAGCCTAGAAGAAGAGCACTGGTCACATAGAGTCTGAGTTTAGGCCTGAGCTCAGTCCCAAACTCTAATCCAGTCCCTTAGGTGAGCAGGGGCTGGGAGCCTACACAGGCCCTTAATGAAGGAGGAAGTATCTTGTCTGGCTTTCTGGCAACCCTTCTGGTCATTGCAAGGAGCAGTAATGATGAGCCGAGCCTTCCTCCTTCAGAAGATCACCAGATGATCCAGTGAAAAGAAAAGGGAAGGATGCAAAAGGAGCTCAGATGACCCTCTGATTTTGAAGAAGCTAGAGAGAGCAAGCAGTTTCCTTTCTTTTCATTGGGCAGTGCTGAGAGTACTCCAGCTCCTAGCAGAAGCAGGCTATCATTGGAGAAGGTCACCCTGTCATTTTACAGTTTTACTCCTCTCTTCTTTTCAGAAGTTCCCTGAAGCTGGAAAATATGTTCTGTGGCCTCATTTTCCATTTGGATTTATTTTATTAAACCAGTTAACACTGCAATTTTCAAGGTTATGCATCACCAAAACATCTCCACTCTTCAACTTCATCAATGGTGTTACCAGAGCTCTCTGATTAATGTTTTTCAACTTAGTTTATGATGCAAAAATGGGACAAAACTTCAGGATCCATTTTCCATGAACTCTAGGATGAAAGTTAATTGTATTCATGCCTGAGGAGAAGAAAGTACTCTCTATTGTGTTTATGTAGGTCCTATAAAATTGTGCTCATTGTTTAAAATGCAGAGCATTTTCCCCATCACTACATTTTTTTAAAGAAGATAAAATTTTGGCCTTACAGACCTTTAAGTGTAATTGTAGAATGTAAGCAGGCATCATATTCCTGGAATAAGTCACATAGCAGTCAGAGAAACAAGTCATTAATAAGATGGAGGGGATTGGACTAGATGACCTCCTGAGATCTCTTCCAACCCCAATATTCTATCATTCTATGCAGATTTTCAAAAAGACGGAGACTTTGGGCCCAGTGTTGCCTCAGTGAAGTCAGTGGCCAAACCCCTGTTCATTTCAATGGTAGTTGGATCGGCCCCAATATAAATTCTCTTTTTCTTGTTCTGGGATCACACCTTTTGTTTTGTAAATAAAAATAGGACCTGCTACCAAAAAAACCCCCAAACCCCAGGAAAGAAACTTGCTTTAAGCAGAATGAGCTAGTTAGAATGATATTAATTGTGCAGAGATGACTAGCATTTCCAGCATTTAAGTACATTAATGCCTCCAGGGCATTATTAGTTGGTTGATTAGCTTGTAGGTGTCGTGGCAAAAAGTACTTTAATATTAATTATAGTCTCATCATCACTGTCTAATCTGGAAAATGCCAAGCAGACCTGTCATGTTGTCATGTTGCTGTACTACAAGGACCTTCTTTGCGGAAGAGGGAGAAAGGGAAATTCTATGAAGAATCTCCCCCTGCAGTAGCCCAGACGCAGTTCAAAAGCCTTCACCGTGTGTTTAGCATTTCAGTTAGCAATGCTTTAAATGACATCACACACTGCTTGCGTTGGACTCACTCCAGCTCCTCCCCTCCCAGACTGATCCTCTTCCTACTCCCCTTCCCCCTGCTCACATTCTTTGGGATTTGCTGCCTACTGGTAGCCAAGCATACGGAGAACTGAGAGGGGGGCAGGGAGATTTATTCAGTATGAATCTGTTTTCCTATTGTTTTTAAATTCATGGGTGGCTCCCTGTTACTAAACAAACTTTACAACTGAAGGCAAAGGGGGTCAGCCTCCTGCTAGAGCCTCTCTAAAGAAGATATTCCATTGTGGCCAAACATAGCTGATTAATTGCCTAGCTATCCCTCTGACCTCCCTCCTAAACTCCTGCTTGATATTGACATTAGACCTAATCTTTCAATCTAATGAGCAGGTTAAATATTTTAACATTGGCTTCGGCCCTGATTTCGCAAGGACCCACTCCATTATTACCTGTTCAACAAAGCCCTTAAGCATAACTTAACTTTAGCTATATACTTATTTCTCATTAAGTTATATGCTTTAAACGCTTTGCTGAACTGGGGCCGTAATGTAATCCCATTATTAATACAGCTGACCTGTGGCAGGTGAGGTCAGCCCTACAGGCTTGGGGCCAGATTCTGACCCCAAATGCACATCTATAAACCTGGAATCACTCTACTGAAGTCAATGGATTTACATTCATGTAGCTCAGAGCAGAATCTGTCCTTCTCTGTTTTCCTTCTAAGACTGACAAACAGTGAATTATCCCTTCTGAGATCCTTCTGGGTGATGTGTTCTCAGGAGCAGCAGCCCTTCTTTATTACATACAAATAACGATGCTGTCCTGTTGTACTCTCCCAGAATTTTAAAGCCTTTCACAGCACTGGCAAGATTTCCCTCCACTTTCTCTGCAGACTGTGATTAGCCAAAAAGAGAAGAAGAAAAAGGAAAAAAAAAGAAATCTGTATTCATGGTCTTGTATTTTTAAAAATATTTCCCTTTTGGGGCATTAGAGTTGGATAATTTGCTACATTGTTTTCAGATAAAATCTTGTGCCTTAACTCAGTGAATCTCAACCTTTCCAGACTACTGTACCCCTTTCAGGAGTCTGATTTGTCTTGCGTACCCCAAGTTTCACCTCACTGAAAACGACTCGTTTGCAAAATCAGACATAAAAATACAAAAGTGTCACAGCACACTGTTACTGAAAAAATTGCTTCTTTTCTCAGTTTTACCATATCATTATAAAATAAATCAATTGGAATATAAATATTGTACTTACATTTCAACGTATAGTATATAGAGCAGCATAAACAAGTCATTATCTGGATGAAATTTTAGTTTGTACTGACTTTGCTAGTGCTTTTTATGTAGCCTGTTGTAAAACGAGGCAAATATCTAGATGAGTTGATGTACCTTCTGGAAGACCTCTGTGTACCCCCAGGGGTACATGTAGCCCGGTTGAGAATCACTGCCTTAACTAAGCTGGTGGTTTGTGGCAGCAGAAATGATCCATTATCTCTCGTTCTCCCGGTTGGCATGGATAGTAATAGCTGCTCAACACATAGAATCACCTCCTATCAGGGTAGCTGCACCTGTATTTCCCTCCGTCATCCAGCAAGGGCACCAACTCTCAGGCTTCCAGTTCCCCAGCTGTTGCCAGAGACCCACGCCTCTCCCCCCCGCCTTCTGCGCAGTCCCCTGTCTTCACTGTGTTATTCCTGGCAGAATCAAGCTGCCCAAGCATACCTGCTTGCCTTCTCTTCAGAGACAGATAACAATAACTGTCAACAGTTTTAAGTTACCACACAGCTCTTTCTGTGCAAGCCTATTTTACTCTACAGAGAAAAGCTATTAAAAACTATAAAAGATAGATACTAGTAAACCTACTAGAGATCACTTCAACCCTAACATGGGCTGTGGCTGGAACAGTCTTTCCAAACGCAACCCAAGGGATTTCTTGTGTGATCACAAATTCATCACGGCCTCACCTCAGAGCAAGCACATAGACTTATGGGGCCTCTGTAGACCCAGTTTTAAACTAGGCTGTTTATCCAAAAATCCTTTCTTTGTCTATTGGTCCCTGAAGAATCCAGTTTGAACTAGTATATGCACACCTCTCCATGGGGTGGCATCAACAGCTGATAACGGAGGAAATATGGAAGCATCCCCATCCTCTAGGAGAAAGTACATACAATGCCCACAACTGCATTTTTAATACAATGGGACCCCAAGGTATTAAACCTAATTCAATACGGTTTAACTTAATTCAGTAAAGTTAATCATAATTCCATAAGGTTTGTCCAAGATATTGTGAGTCTGTCACAAGAATAGTAAACACAACAAACAACAAGTATTTAATAATATTAATAATCCTTTGCACTTTCAGAGTATGCTTCATCCAGAGATCTTGGAGCTTGTAAAGGTTGAGTCTGACTTAGTATTGCGTTACTCTAGTTTTAGCCCAATGTAACTTCATTGAAACCTCCTGGAGTTTACTCACACTCAGACCTGCTAAAACCAAAATAGTAACACTGGTGAATCAGGCTCACTAATTGTTTGAGCCGAGTAATGCCCCCTGGGAGTCAGGGAGGCAGATAAATATTTTTATAGGTGGAGAAAACTGTGGCTTCCTCAAGTTTTAGTTACTTAAGTCCCTATTTAGGCACCCAAGAAGCAGCCTAATTTTAGCTATTGACTTCAGTGGAAGCTGCAGCTGGTCAGCACCACTGAGAACGTCAGACCCGGAGCTAGTTTAAGAGCCTGCCTCGAGGCACTTGCATTTAAAAATATTGCTCGAGTGACTTGCTCAAGATTATACAGTGAGTCAGTGGGAAACCCCAGAACTCTCAACCCCTCTCCACCCCTTTCAGCTCTATTCTCTAACCACCAGACAGTGCTTTCTCCCTTAAGGTTTTGACACAAGAAGACAGTCCACCCCATCTGCCACCTGGAACAAGACTGTCACTAGTGAGATCACCAGAAAGGGGACAGAGCATAGCAAAGAGAAGGGATCAAAATGGTGGCTGACCACAATGAGGATTGGGAGGAATCTTCAGGACACCATCTCAACTAGCATCAGTTACGGCATCAGTTATGCATCACTTAAGGCTAGGCATCTGTAAGACTTAAGTGTTGCATAGGCTTGTGCTGGCACTCTGCCCAGAGGTGAATTTCACCCGGAGAACTGAATGGATTCTGTCACATCTCCGCTGCCCCATTAAACCCATATATTACCAGCAGCACAAGACTTTCATCATATTCCGGCCTTTTAACCAGGCTTTAGATTGTAAAAGCAAGAGCAGAGAAGAAGGGTGTTAAGCATAATTTTTACTGGGGAAACCACCAATTCTTTATACCTTTCGAAAGGAAGAAAGAGAGACATCCATCAAACTGTCATTGCAGATTAGATGCCACAAACCTAAGCCCATGGAGTAGCCAGGAATCTGTAAACCTTTTAAAGGCTACGCCTGTTTTTGATACTTAAAAAAAAAAAAAAACCTTTATAGATTTTCATGGAAAACATTAATGGGCCAAGGGATGTTTCATGTTTCTCTAAGGTCTGACAGATTCTACACAAACTGGACAGAAGTCCAGTTTTATGGTTCAGGTTAATTACCGGTAGTTTTTGTGTTATGACCAAGAATAAATAATACTGTCTGTCTGATTAAGGCAAGTGTGAAAAGCTGTGTTTGATTTAAAAAAAAAAAAAAAAGATTGCTGCATCCTGGCTTCTGTCTACATTTAGCCTGATTTGAGGTGCCCTTTATATAACAATAATTTGATACTACTCACAATACTTGGCACCCCAAGCACTAGAGTGGAATGTACCAAGAACACTTTAGCAGGTCTGAGTGTGAGTAAACTCCGGTAGTGCTGGAATGAAAGGGTAGGGCATTCAGAGTATGTCTCTCCCTCGCTTGGCATTCACAGACAATAAGAACTCGAGGATTAACATGCTAGACTCCGTTTATTACACATGGGTGGATAAAGCAATTACCTGTCTATCAAGGCTGTAGTAAATTGTGCAATGGCATTAACATGGGTGGATATGTGGATAAATGCTATTCTGCCACAGAGGGTGCTGATACACAAGATAATCCTTCAAGTCTAACTAGTAAAGACTGTTTTCCTTTGGAGTTTATATCATGTTTCCCTTGCAAGCATAGACTGAAACGGCGTCCTTTTATTTTCAATCACATTTTCAGATCCCTTTAGCCATCTGAATTTTATTAGAGAGGTTATTTTAGAAACATCCCTTCTTTAATTATGTTTAAACAATCTGCTTAAAACCTGTTGCACAGATAGAAACACAATAGTCTTTTAATGCAGCAAAACAGTCTTTTGAAAGACAGAGAATACACACACACATATCCCTCCCTTATTGCTGGACTGTTGTATTGTCCATGCCTGAACTCCCATTCTAACCACAGCATTCAGCCTGTAATATGCCCTTGGTTTTGGAGAGGAAAAAAAAAAAAAAAAAAAAGAAAGTGCACCCTATTGATGTCTAGAGAGCAGAGGATTGCAAAACAGCACACAATTGGAGAGGTTTTAGACTAGATTAAAACTAAGTACCTTAAATCTGTTTTAATGATTGTGTTTACATCTCCACCTCTTCGGTCCTTTAAAGTAATCAGGTTTCGCAAGCGTTAAGAAAACCAACCCCTTCTGCCTGTTGGAGAGAAGCCAGTTCAAAGCAAGAGATTTTTTCACTCTCCCCTCACCCTCCTTCTTTTTCTATGATCTTTACTGCTCTTCACTATAGAAAGACCAGGCTAAGGACCTATTTTATAGAGTAGTTTTCCCTTTTTTTTAAAAAAAAATGTTTCTTCCCATTCTTTATAGAGATTGTTTGATAACAATGAGGATGATAAAGTCAGGATGAGGAGCTCTTGCTCTTTTGAAATGCGGCTTCCTGTAAAACATTTTTTTCCTTTGCTCAAAAAAAAAAAAAAAAAAAAAAGGCAGCAATAAATAGACCAAAACCAAACAAAAACAAAGCAAAACATAAAATAAATAAAAGGAAAAAGAGTGCAGCAGATACTAGCATGCAGAGGGAATGAAGCCAGGGACTGGGAATTGCCCACGAAAGCTTATGCTCAAAGAAATGTGTTAGTCTCTAAGGTACCACAAGTACTCCTGTTCTTTTTGTGGATACAGACTAACACGGCTGCTACTCTGAATCCTCTCTTTGTACGATTTGTCTTTACACAACAAATTGAAACAAATTTGCCAACCATGGCTAGCTTTGTTGCTGGCACATATACTGGTGCATTATGTTCTTTAGTGAGGTGTAAAGATGAACGAGAGTTGTGCCGAATTGCAGGGGGCTCCAACACGCTCTCTGTCTTTCCCGTGTGTTTGTAGTGGTAGGTTTTGTTTTTTAAAAATAGCCATTGCATTGCGTGAATTTAAAAGCCTGGAGGACATGGTGAATCACATGGCTGAGCTGGGGAAGATCTCCCAACGGGAGATGGGAACTCCTTTAATGCACAGTTCTGAGCTGCAGAACAGAGGAGAATGGGTTTGGGGTGGGGGTGGAAGGGTAGATGCCAAAGCACTGAGCACCTGTAGTGCTGCATTAAGTCTGAAGTGAAGTGTGGATCTCTCTGGGTGGAGGCAGGAGGGAAGGAGGAGACACTTGTTATGCCACAGTGCAGTGTGATTTTGAGCAGAGCACAGGGGAGATGGGAAAGTGGGGGATTCGTGAACTGTGGCAGCCTCTCAAGCTGGGCTGAGGAGCACGGCAGAAGGTCAGAGTAAAGGTGATCACTGGGGAAGCAGTTCCAGTCAGGGCCGTGAGGGAAACCCTTCCTTCACTTCTGCGCTTGCTCTTTTCTTGGGGCTCCTTTTCTCTTTCATAGCTCCAGGTTTGTTCTAGAAGTGAAACACTCGCAAGACAAATGTAGCGGCAGCACTGAGGTCCTGCACACAGGACCCATAAGGCCCAGTGGAGGGAATAACAGCTCCCCCCGTGACCACCACCACTGCCCCACTGATCTCAATGGGCACAGAGTTGGGGCTGTTGAAACACTGCCCCCGCTGGAGCTGGTGAGGTACAGCAGCCAATTTTCACATCCACAGATAATATTCAGGGTGGGGTGGGGGGGGTGGGGAGTTATATCTCAGCTGTTTCAGAGTTGCAGCCATGTTAGTCTGTATCTGCAAAAAGAACAGGAGTACTTGTGGCACCTTAGAGACTAACAAATTTATTTGAGCATAAGCTTTCGTGGGCTACAGCCCACTTCATCAGATGCATCAGCTGCTGTGATTTGCTGAAAAAACTGACCCCTAAAGCATCCTCCCAGCTGTGTGTGTGTGTGTGTGTGTGTTTGCTTTTCGTAGGCCATGACTTGTTAAAAAGAAATCGAAATCTTAGCATTTTATATTTTCAAAGATTTTACAAGCCCTGGTCTTGATTCACTCCCATAGGCACAGAGGGATGCAATTTGCCCCACAGTGGAGTTACCCCTCAATCTGCAGGAAACATTAAACTTCAGATGGGGCTTCGCGGGAGTCCCATCTAGGCAGGCTAGCTGGGCGATGAGCTGCACTGAAGCTTGCTCTTGCTCCCTAGTGGGAAAATGCCCACTGAACTGGGAGATGCACTGAGGGCCAGATCTTGCACCATTTAAGTGCCAAGGCTCAAATCCCATCCCTGGCTGACCCTACCCACTTTGGGCTGATTTAAAGCCCATTGAAATCAATGAAAAGACTGACTTCCATGGGATCTGGATCAGCCCTTTGTTGGTAGTGCTGGCCTGCTTTGAACCTATCCAAGATCTTTGTATCACTGAGGTGTCGGAGAAAAACTGAGTTTTCACTCTTTTGTTTAGGTACAGCAAGTCAGATGCTTTATCACAGGGTGAGGGAATTGGAAAGAGGTGGTCAGCTGGGATTCCACCAGTGGCCTGAATCGGGCCCTAAGAATAAGAAATCAAGTCAGTTGAACCTGTTTGCTGTGTTTGTTTTCATGTAATTTATTTATTTATTGGTCAGTTTCAGGTGTATTTTTGACCTGCTCTGTGTAAAAATGTCTCCGCTTTAAAAACAAAAACCTTTGGGGGGGGGGGGGTCTTGATTTCTGTCCAAGTGCGTGTGTAACCCTCATTAATGCTAATGGGAGTCCTGTGTGCATGGTTGGGAGAGAAAGCCCTTTAGTCTTTAATGTAAACTGGTGCCTTTAGCTATTTAAAAAACAAACATCTTTTTCCCTCCACTGACTGAATTAAAACCAGTTATTGCGCCTATGTAGCGCCTTGTTTTATGAATTATAAGAACTTTTCCTATGTAGAACCTATGGCCTAATTATGTAATTATGTCTCTTGGGTAGATATTTTTCTTCTCATAATTATGTCTTTACCCAAGAGACTGGAAGGGCTCCAAGCTTTCTGCTTTCATGGGTAGAAATTGTTTGGCTCTCTTTTTCATTCTTGTTGATGCATTTTGAGTTGTATGGCTTAGCGAGGGGGACTGCGTAGGGAAAGCAACAAGGAGCACAACGGTTTGTCACAAATAAATATTTACAGGAATATGGGTTTAGTAAACAGGAGCTTTTTTTGGCTCAGTTGAGGGACCTTACTTGTGAAGAGCTAACGTGATCCTTCTGGATAGAGGTTGATTTATGGCACTCTTGTGTTACCTCTAGAGCCCAGATAGACAGTTGCTTTGGAGCTGTACCTTGCTAACATGATGTATTGTCTGAACATTATAAGAAAGATGAATATCCCTGCCTGAATCAACAACGTCATTCGCAACAAGCTATCTAGAAGTCCTTGGGCCCAATTTTGAGCTGTTTTACCAGGGTAAATACAGAGTAGTTCCTTTGACTCCAGATTTAAGCCAGTATAACTGAGATCAGAATTAGGCCCATAGAGACATATCAGGCTGTAAGTTCACATGTGCAATTCCTATTGATATTAATTGATGGGATCAAGTGCAGTAAGATGTCCAGAGACAATGGGGCTTGAAAGAAACTGCTGAGATGTGTAATTCATCCCCTTCACTAGTGTAGCGATGTTGTTTACAATGTACCCCAAAGTATTTTACTAGTGTCATAATCTTGAAGTGTACTAGTATAGTCATCGCCTGGCAGATCATTACATCGGCCAATCAGTTCCAGTATAGGGATTTTCTTTCCCTATTATCTAACTTAACTTTTCCTTTTTCAAGTTTACTACCATTAGTGGAGAGAGGGAATAATCAGAGATTCCACCCTTAGGCCCTAAACCTGCTCCCATTGAATTAAATGAAAAAAAAAAAACTTCAGTGGGCTACAATCTAATTCTTCTCCCACTATTCTTTATGCTGCTTCCTTCCTGGAGCTCCCATATATGTTATCGCCTCCTTTTGGTTCACATCTCTCCTTTAAACACACATCTTCTATCAAGCACAGTCTGGTGTCACACAACTTGGAAATGTATAGAGAGCCTGAACACCCCTTTGGCCACAAAGAGCAATCTGGATGTGTTGCTTTGTCTACCTTTCAGACTGTAAGCGGCATGGGACAGTGGGCATTACTTCCTCTGTGTTTATACAGCGCTGAGCCCTCTGTTGGCATATAACAACAAATAACAGTTGTGCCTAGATATTGAGGCAAATACTGCATGTCAGAGCCTCCATTCTAATTGGGATCACCCACAAAATCTGTGCACAACAGGTGGGTGTGTAGGATCTTAATTTCAGCTTCATTTATGCTAGGCTTTCATACAAAGATATTTGACTCTCCCATCATTTGCTGTTTTTGTTGTGACAAAAGCATATCCAAGTGAAAGAGGTGCAACTGAGTGAAGACTGAAAATACCCAGCCCACTCAGGGATAATAAAAACATCTGTGAACAATCTGGTAACCAGAGCTCCCTGGTACCATAAAAAATTAGTGGGTGGTTTGCTTGGTGCTAAAAAGAGAATTCTACATTGTCCCTGCATATGGCTAGACCAAGTATAATCTGATTAATTTTCAGCCCCACACCCAAAAGCTGCAGAATTAAAAAAAAAGGTAAAAATCTTGGGGCATCAGATTTACATGAGGGTTCTCCAGGTTAACCTCTCAAATGTTCATTTAAACTGTCCAGACGGTGTCAACCAAACTGACAGTAAGCGCCCAGTGCCAGCAGACATGGACAGTATTTCTGTGATTCAGGAAACTAGGAAGCAGTCAGATCCATCTAGAGTCAAAGCTATAGTCTGTTTTCTGCCCTGGAAGGAATCGGGAATGTATGATAGCCCTTATGTGCCATCTTTAACATTTTCCTGACTGAAGCTTTCCTGCATTGTTTGGCAAGTTTGAGTAGCATGCGAAGTTATGGCATGCGTGCCTAGCCAGGGCTTTGGTTTGTTTTATTACATTGATTGTGTCAGATCTATTTTCACACTCTGAATTGGTGCTGCAACTCCTGCAGCAGGTTAACCGCAGTGCAGTCTGCTTCCAGAACCTTTGATATACAGGTTTGGTTAAAAGAGCTGGGTAGGATTGATAGATTAGGATATTGCTCATTGCAATGATGTGGTAGATTCACAAAAGTAGGCGCCTAAGTCTGGGTTTAGGCTCCTATGTCCCAGTTTAAGCTCCACTGCGATTCACAAAACTCCCTCTGAATCCTGTAAGTGCCTGAACACACTTGGTTTCTTAGTTTTTGCAATAAGGTCGCTAGGAGCCTGTGTTTCCACCTCTGGGCATGCGCACTGCTGCCTCACTATAAACATCTATCTCCCACCTCAATCCCAGAGCAACACACAACCCGGGGGAAGACAGGTGTTTGGCCACCTCATTCATTTGTGGGCCCCATCCGGTAGGTGCGCTCAGAGGCTGCCCACCAGATCAGGCCCTGCATGTGACTTCACACAAAGCAGCTGAGAGAGAGAAAAGAGGAGGAGCTCCCTCATAACTTTTATCTCAGTGGTTAGGGTACTCACCTGGCATGTGGGATTACCTCCCCCCCCCCACCAACGTCAAGTCCCCGCTCTGTGTGATGAAAAGAGATTTGAATAGAAATCTGCCACATGGTAGGTGAGTGCCCAAACCACTAGTCTATGGGATATTCTGATGTGGGGCTCCCTCAGTCTCTCCTGTTGAAGTTGTTCCACTGTGCAGGGCCAGCTCCAGCATTTCTGCCGCCCCAAACAAAAAAACAAAACAAAAAAAAAGCCGCGATCGCAATTGCGATCAGTGGCAGCAATCGGGGGGAAAAAAAAAAGCCGCGATTGGCAGCGGCAGTTCAGTGGCAGGTCCTTCGCTCCTAGAGGGAGTGAGGGACCTGCTGCCCCCGAATTGCCGCAGGTGCCGCCCCTCTCTCTTGGCCGCCCCAAGCACCTGCTTGTTAAGCTGGTGCCTAGAGCCAGCCCTGCCAATGTGGATAAATACTTAGAGTCATTGGAGCAGGGAGAGTGGACCCTGGGTCTCCCACATCCTGGGTGAGTGCTCTGCACACAAGGCTACTGAGTTATTCTCATAGTTGTGCTCTCTCTCTCTTTCTCTCGCACATGCACTCTCTCTGGCCCAAATGACTAAGTCTTTGGCCGCAGTGGAACAGCTTCACCAGGAGAGACCGAGGGACTCCATCCCCATCAGAATATCCCATAGGCCCCTGGCACTCTCCTGAGCTGTGGCAGACCCCTGTTCAAATCCTTTCTCCTGGTGGGGGGTGGGCAGAATAGAACTTGGAGTCTCCTACGTGAGTACTCTAACCACTAGGCTAAAAATTATGAGGGAGTTCCTCCTTCCCCCTGCTGCCCCTCACCCCCGGTTTCTTGCAAAAATTCCCTTTGGCTCCTAACTCCAAAGAGGGTTTGCAACCGAGAAGGGCTAGCAGAGACAGGTGCTTCCCTGCAGCTTGGATTTAGGCACCTATCTCTGAGAGAGAGGAGGGGCGTAGGACACACCCGTCTCGTTGGTATCTCCCATCGGCTAGCTTAAGCGGCTCCCAGCCTAGCTTGCTGGTTTTTGTGAATCAGGCTCAGGTGCCTGTTTCTCCCCATTCATTGAATAGGTGCCTAACTCAGGATTTGTGAATCACAGTGTATTCCTGTGATTGTTACAGTGCCTAAGTACCTTCATAAATCTAGCCTTATGTGAGTAGAAAAAACTGTCGGGACTTGAGGATAAGAATTCCCGGATGCTACTCTAGGTTCTGACTCTGTGTTCTTGGACTCTGAGAACAGATACACTGGAGTACTTTGTTTAACTTCTTCCTATATAACCCTTCTGACAGTTGGAGTTGGCAGCAACTAGGGCCAGGTTCAATATCTAGGGGTTTCTTTTGAACAATACAACACGAAACCGGTTCAAACCCCCACCCCGTAACCTGGCACAATTACATACCACGCCCTGGGTGCCTCTAAGAGGCAATATTTCCCCTCTTGCAAGCACAGAGTCTGAGTGTAGAAAAGAAACTTTGCATAGAAGGAGGGAAATAACCTGGCATTAATTTGGGAAAACACCACAAGCAGGATTCATAAAACCATGAGCAAAAGCCCCACCTCAGAATACGCTGGGCAGTGTCTTTTTCCCTCAGGTTCTTAAGTCCAGCAACCAGAAGTTCCTTTAACGTGCTCCTCCCTTCTCCCTCCACCACACTCCACTCCCAGTTGTTGTCCTTGGTCAGTGCAGACCCAGAGTTCAGAGGTGCATCTGCAGAGTTCACCTCCCACCCGGGGCGGTGAAGGGGAGTGGCAGGAGGCACAAGAAGGCACCTTGCTCTCTCCACTGTCCGGACACTGGTTCACTGCTCCTCTCCCCTGGCCACTCACTATGATGTCTTCAGGTCCCACCACTTAACCCAGCTCTCCATGATTTCAGCTATTAGTGCAGGAGTCTCACTGCTAATACACACTGGGCAGTCTCTTGCATCAGAGACACTGTCCCAAAGCAGGTCTAATGCTTAGACTTGGTTATCAGTGATCACAGCTCTGTAGTGCATAACAAGACTCTCAATTGAGTTTTAATCTGTTGTCACACACTGGAAAAAGGAAGGGTCAACTGGTATCTAGGGCCCGCAGGGAAGACCCACATCACCAGCTACATAATCCCTGTCCTCACCCTTTCTCAATTCACTGGGCTTTGGCACCCATGTCCCCTGCCTAGTGAGTGGAGTTTAGTTGAGGGTGAGTCCATCAAGCAGGGTATGCCAAGCACAGTTCTGCTGCCCTTGATTCACACAACAAGGATAATAACCCTTGAATACCCCTGCCCCAATAACAGAGAGACTTGTGATCCAACACCAGCCAAAAGTGATCGTTTGGGCAAAGCAGTCCCATCATGCTGAGCACCTCGGCAGGGTGGATGTGCCCATGCAAACAAGGTCGGCTCCTGAAGTCCTCTTTCCCAGCTCATCACTAGATGTCAGAGGAGAGCTCATTCAGACCCTGCTTACACCTCTATTGTGTCCTCTCTTTTTGGTGTCAGTCTTTCCATTGATTTCAATGGGCTTTGGACCCTGATTCAGTACCTGACTAAACAGACCCAGTTTTTTCAATATCATTTCAAATCAGAGACTTACTATGTCTCTAACCACCTTTGTAACCTACTTCTGAACCTGCTTTGTTTCTGCTATAATTTCTTTGAGAGAGGGTGACCAGAATTGAACATAGTATTCTGGGTGAGGCCATCTCATTGAGCTGTATAATGCTATGAGCATATTTCCAATATTATTTATTCCCATTCTTTATACAGCCTAACATTGCTTTTTTATGTTTAAATCACTGTTGCACGTGGATCAGAGGTTTTCACTGAGCTGTCTACAGTGACACCCAGGTCTTTTTTCTGAAATAAATTATGCCTCACACTTGAGACAGAGAAATACATCTTTTCTTAGTGTGCTCCCTGGGGATCAGGAATTTCTCTGTCAACGGATGCATATATCACTACAGAGATGAAAAGCAGCCTTTGTGTAGTGAACTTCATGTGTTTAGCATGTATTTCATTATTCCTGCTCACATGCTGTTTGGAAAGTATTTTTCTAGGGCGTTTCACTGTAGGGCGTAGCTCTTCCACCGTCACTAGGGGTTCGCAGGTCCATAGGTATGTAAGGCACTTAGGGTGGACTTCAGACACGTGCCTAACTCCCATTGAAAGTTACATAATTTTGTGGATTGCACCCTAACGCCTGTGGGTTGTAAGCACCTTCTGAATTTATCGTTGTCAGGTCTTGTTCTCCAAGGACTGCCTGGTGGCCTTTGATTTAAAAACACTGCAAGAGTCACAGCTCAGCAGCACACAGGTGTCATTACAATGGAGGTTTGGGTTGAATGGTTTTATTTGTCATTAAAGATAGGTAAGGGACTTACTCAGCCATGGCTTTTATTATAATACAACAATCGCACAAACTTGAGAAGACAAAACTTAATAAAACCTCTCTAGGGGACCTCACTATGTAAGCCGGGTGCTGTCTGGCAGCCAGAGACCCTTTTGTCCCAATATTCCTTTGTGTCTTCTTTGTGGCTCTAAAATAAAAATATTGACAAGGGGAGGGGCAAGCCAAGAATGTCTATGGCTCCTATTTGGCTTCTAGAGCCTCATAGGGTCTGTCTAACTGCAATTAGATACCGGTGGTGGGCCCGTGCTAGCTGAGTTAGGCCCCCAGTGCTTTGGCTAATGGACTGTTTAACTGCAGTGTAGACATTTGGGCTTGGGCTGCAGCCCAAACTCCTGGACCGTCCCACCTTGCAGAGTCCTAGAGCCCAGGCTGAAGCCTGAGCTGGAACTTCTACAACGCAATTAAACAGCCCCTTAGCCCGAGTCAGCTGGCAGGGGCCAGCCACGGGTTTTTAATTGCAGTGTAGACGTACCTTTAGTTTCCTTGATGCTTTGGGTCTTCCAGACCTGGGGAACCCGACCTCCCGGGCCTTTAAAAAAAATTGACTGTAGACTCCTGCAGTTTGAACCAGCTACAGAGTTCTGTCTTCTTCACTTCCTATCCTAAACTGCTGTGTGCAGTTATTTTCCACTAATAGACAGTCGCTGGGTTCTGCCTCAGAAGTGGCTGCATTTCAGTGTTGGATTAGTTTGGAGTAAATAATGTGTGTAGTTAAATATAACCTTTGTTTTTACAGAGCTATGCACTGAAGAATAAACCTGGGCAGCAGTGATGACTTACAAATAACCACAGATATAGTTAACACATTTTATAGTTCAAGTTTGTGTATCAGTCTGTTAGGAAAGTGCTTTGGGATCTCTGAGGAGGAAGGGCACTACTTAAATGTACAATAGAATTTTTGTCTGAAAAATCAAAGCAAAAGCCCATTTGGGGGTTGATTCATTTTCAGATAAACTCAGCCCTGGTGAGAGAGATTCGAGATAGGCTAACTCCGTTTGTGTAATTTTGAACTCACCGAAAAGAGATTATATTCTTGTTAGGAACAAATGCGAACAAAGGAGAAAGGGGGAAAAATCCACTGGAAAAAAAACAAGATGGAAAATGGCACAGGCAGAAGGAAAAACAAACACGGAGCTTGTAAAAAAGGAGAGATGTTGAGAAGGAGAACTTCTATGGAAAAATACTTTATGTGTGAAAGTTACTTCTTTAGATTTAACAACACCTAACTTGTATCACAGTGCTTTTCATAGATTCAAGAGACAATACTAAACACAGCCAGTGAAGGTATTATCATATTAATTAAACAGCGATTAAAACATTACCACGAACCAGCCAAAAAAACATTCTATATCTATGCTCATCAACATCACTCCTATATATATAGGGCACCCACTTGTGCCAGCCTAATTTTGGGTGGGTTGTTCTAATATGTAGCACCTGTTTCCCTTTAACTAGGAGAAAGAAACATGTTTGTAGGTTGCGAGGGAGGGGGGGAAACATGCTTTAAAATGACAGGAAAATGAGTCAACAAATTAGTTTCAAGAACCTTAAAAATTGTTTGAGACTCCTCTAATCTCAAATGAGATCCATTTCTCTTCACACGCCCATTCCAGCCTCTCAATTTTCTGTATAGAAATAGGATTTCTCTGAGTCTTGTACTAGTACCTGTACCGAAATTTGCTTGCCTGCTTCCACCACCTGTTGTCAGGGTTCCAATTAGATAATGTGTGTTATATGCCAGGCACTCGGGTACTAGGATGATGGATGCTATACAAAAATGCCTGTTTCTAGAGCTGAAGGATGATTACAGCACAGGACTGGGAGTCATAGGATCTGGGTTCTAGCTTCTGAGTTCACTATCTGTTACCTTCGCTAAGTCATTTCACCTCTCTGTGATTCAGCTTCCCCATCTGTAAAATGGGGAAAATAAACCCTATCTATTTCCTATTCTAAAGATTAATTCATTAAACTTAGTGAAGTGCTCTTATACTCTGGTTATGAGCATCATGGAAATGCCTTAAAATGAAAAAAGTATTTGAATATAAGTATGATGATGGATGATGCATAATTTCTATGATAGAACTGGCAGATCTTAAGTAAACGTACTTATAGTATCAGTATATTGGAGTGGGCATTCTTAGTTTTGATTAATGTCATTTTTCCCCTTTAACTTCTAACAACTGCACAACATTAAAGAGCATTCCTGGTTAATCCATGCAGCATTCGTGCAGCTGAGCTGGTAGTGGGAGCTGGAGAGGGAGCAATGATGAGGGGTAGCCCATTAAGTGAAGGGAAGTATGGGACCCAGCAGGATTGGTTTCATCAGATGCAGCTTTGCCATTTTTTCCTTATTACACCACTCTTCTGGCTTCTTAAAGGAGACTAACAGATTTATTTGGGCATAAGCTTTCGTGGGTAAAAACCTCACTTCTTCAGATGCACCTGAATAAATAAATCTGTTAGTCTTTAAGGTGCCACCAGACTCCTTGTTGTTTTTGTAGATACAGACTAACACGGCTACCCCCTGATACTTAAAGGAGACTGGCTATTTAGTTCTGTTTTATGAATACGCTCCAAAGTTACAGAATAATAAGTGAACCATACAGACTAATTGTAACGGAGTAATACAAAACAAAAAAAGTCAGATTTTCTTAGCTATCTGAAAATCTCCATAATAAATGGAACCAATCCTGGAACAATCTCTCACTCACGCACACATATGGATAGGAGGTTTATCTACATTAGAAACTTTTGCCACTTTCATTATCCCACTATAATGAAAGCAGTAAAAACTGCTGAACACAGGTTACCAGTATAAAAGTGCTTATACTAGTATAGCCCAGTCTGTACTATTTTTGGGAAGTGGATGTGGTATACCTCAGGCTTCTGATTTTAGGTTTTTAACCAACAAACACCAGTACAATACCCCCAAAGCAAAAAATAAAAAATAAAAAAAATGAAATCAGTGTTTATCCAATAAACACTGGAAAAATACCAGAAACGGTTACTCAATTCATATTGACTTCCATTTCCCATTGCAGATTTTTTATAGCGGTGATGTCCCTGCTCCCTGGCTTGTATCTAAGGGCTTGTCTACTTCGAGCAATAATGTGGACTACAAGGATGTGATTTTAAAAGCACATTAATGTGTTGCGCATTAATTGGTCTGTGTAAACCTTTTCAGGTGCACACTAAAAGTTCCCTAGTGCTCTTTAACATAGTGCTGTGTGAAACAGCACGGTGTGTATATGTAAAGAGAAAACCCCATAAAACACTATTTTTGGGCATCTATATACAAATCAAAAAGTGTAAACTATAAACACCAGAAAATGAAATAAATAAACCCAGAAAAACAGAAGCCCTAGGTATATGCTTATAGTGGTATAACTGCATCCACACTAGGACTTTGACTGGTATAACAGTCACAAATAAATTACACCTCTAACCAATAGAGTAGCCCATGCAATGAACATGCTGCTCTTTCATTCTGTTGAACTCACAGTAGGGCAGATACTCAGCTAGTCTGAGTTGTCATAGGTCCGTTGCAGTCAATGGAGCTATAACAGTTTAGACCAGCTGAGGATCTCCCCCACAGTTTTTAATACTCAGCTGCACCACTGTCTGGTAGGTACAGACTCTATGGCATATGCCCTCACTCCCTGCCACCATTCTTTCACCAGCTTTGGTTTCTGTCTCTAGCCAAAATGCCTAGAGAACCCACAAACAGTTAATAGGTCTTTACAGATAAGTTGGGGATTTTTTTTTGTGTGGTAAATTGTTCAGTCGTGTTAATAACCCTTTTATTTTATGATTTGCTGTTTCCAGGGCACAGACAGAAGCTTGATGACTCTAAACCTAGTTTGTTCTCTGAACGCCTCAGTGATTTAGGGCGCATTCCTCATCCCAGTATGAGAGTAGGGGTCCCGACTCAGAGCCCACGGCCCTCTCTGAACTCTGCACCAAGTCCTTTTAATCCACAAGGACAGAGTCAGATTACAGGTAAGAGACAGAACCATAGGTTTGACTTGCACAGGCAATGGTAGTAATTGGTTGTGGATATTTTTGTGTCAACTGTAGAGAAGTGAGGCTGTTACAGAGTGAGAGATATGCACCAATGAAAGCTAGCTGGGGAGCAGATTTTATTCTGTAGCATTTAAAGCTGAAAATGTCTTTCTTTTCTTAAATTAATTTTTTTTAAAGACCAAAATGTCAAAATCCAGCAAATAGGTGAGGAATCTGGTGAAATCCAAGCACCATGATGCTCTGCAATAACCCACATATGTCCAGTGGTGGAATACATAGAGATATTTTACCTGAACATATTTACTCAGCCGCGCTGTTTACTTTGCTGGCAAGAAAAACATTGTACTTGTGTTATCAGGATACCAATGCAACCTTCTCACACTGTGGCTTCTCTCTAGTGCCAGTTTATCTCACTTTCACAATCAACAAATTGGAGTGTATGAAATTCTCCCAAGGCTCCTAGTGAGGATTGTATGCAGAAGTTCTGACTTTTGATTTCACTGTGCTGAGAGAGAAATAATAAATTACTGTGTGTAACAAATTATAAAAGTGAAATGAGATTTTAACTATAATTGTGCCAAAGATCTGCAACAAAATCCAAAAGATCCGCATACAAAATTCACTGGGGTATTTTGTTAAAAACATGAAGACTTAGTAGGTTTTGCAAACTTTTTCCAGACAACCTGTGCCTGATTGTGAATCAACCTGGGAAGATTTATGGTTTCATGTTTCAAGTGGTTTTGACATGATACCAGCTGAAACTCAGTGGTTTAGATGAAATGTTGTGGCTTTGTTTAAAAAAAAGTTCAAACCAGTTAATTAATTTGCAGTAAAGAATAAGTGGGTTTTTGTTTGAACCCAAAACTCAATGTGAAACCCCATGAGAATCGAAACTGAAAAATAATTGTTCTCATGAACCTTGGTGAATGGAAACTGCCAAGTTTCCCACAGCTCTAGAGCTCTCACTTTAACTCTTGTGAAATATGAATATAATATATATAAATATCATGGGACCTGCCATCCACTGATATCTCATAACAGGTTCATTTGCCAGGCTTCCCTTTTATTAGTTAGGCATCTGAAATCTGGATTTTGCTGCATATAGTGCTGTAGTTAAGGAGTGCCAAACCAAAAGACCAATGGTCTCTTTAGTCTAGTATCCTGTCTCTGACAGCAAATGAGGACCCTACTCAACTTCTAGAAAAGACAGTGGAAATGGACAGACTTCCCACTTCAGAGTGGCTGGATCAGGCCCTTAAAGGCATAACCAAAACCCTCCTCTTCCTTCTGCCTCTCTATAGTTTACCTCTTGTGCAACACTGTTAATGAAGGGGAGTGGGGTGGAATTCTTCCTGACCTGCATCTGGTGATCAGCTTATGGCCTGAAGCAGAAGGACTGAGAGCCCCTTGTAACTTTAATCCTAGCTAAGTGTAACTTCATATGCTGTTCTCATTCACATAAAAGCCTCCTGTAGAATTGTGCTTCTGGGTTTGATTAATAATATACTTCTTTGCCTCGTTATGAATCAGCAGCAGCACTTACAAATCCTGGAGGTGAAAACTTCAGCTGTTTAGATGGCTGCAGACAAAGCCTTGGTCTTTACTACTCACGGCACAGAGTCAACAGTTAAACGCGATGAAGACTGTGCTGACTGAGGCTATGTCTACACTACAGACCTTACAGTGGCACAGCTGTACTGCTGCAACTACATTTCTGTAAGGTCTCCCGTGTAGCCGTTCTGGGCAAGGGTGACCAGATGTCCCGATTTTATAGGGACAGTCCTGATATTTGGGGCTTTGTCTTATATAGGTGCCTATTACCCGCCCATCCCCGTCCTGATTTTTCACACTTGCTATCTGGTCACCCTACTCTATGCTGATGGGAGAGAGCTCTCCCGGCAGCATAATTAAACCACCCCACAATGAGCAGCGGTAGCTATGTTGCCGGGAGAGCATCTCCTGCTGACATAGCAGTGTCTACACCGACGCTTTTCTTGGTGCAACATATGTTTTTTCATGCCCCTGACTGACAAAAGTTTTACTGTCAAAAGTGCTAGTGTAGACATAGCCCAAGACTCAGGATGGTATTGCTGGGGCAGAGGGAAGCGACTTGAATTGGGAAGGGGTAACTTCTCTATCAAGCCGTGGCGTATGTCCTCTCCTTGCCAAAGAGGTTCACAGTTGTTGGGTACTGTTGAATCCCTGACGGCTGTCATTTTCCCAAGTTGCAACAATGATTCCTGCTACTTAAAAATTGGCAGCTAGGTAAGGAGCCCTTGCCACAGTCCTCCACGCTTTGTCTGCCCCTGGTTGTATGAATGCAATGCAATGCATGCAGCCATTGAAGACCACTTGCTAGCATTATGGTAGCCCACCTGCTTAACAGAGCAGTCAGTGAGAGGCCTGGTACACCTGTGCTCCATGAATTGCAATGTCATCCCTATCTGTTTCTGGGTGCTATTCAACGTGTTGATTCTAATCTATGTAACCCGATATACTTTGGAGCATGGCTGCCTTAGGGAACACTTCTCTCCCCATGTTCTACCATGTTGGTGGTGGTGCTTTTGCTGACAGTCCCTCGGTGCACTTTTGGGGATTGCAAGTACTACAGTTAGTGGAGTCCCTTGCTGAGGAACAAAGGTTTACAGCTCAGAGAGCTGAGTGAGGCACACCTCTTTGATCAGTCAATAGCTTGACCATGGGAGATTGCTGAATTTGTGCTTATTCTGGGGTAGTACAGCCTGGGTAAGGAGCTGTTTGGGCTTTCCTATGGCGCTGTATTTTCTCCAGGTAATATGGATGCTATGCAATAGCTACACACCCACAAAAATGAATCAATAACAACTTAACCTTTTCTATCCAGTGCTCTCTTGGTACGGTCATTTGAGTGAGTAAGATTTGGCTGTGTAATAAAAAGAGAAGTGACCTTTGTACAGAAAGAAAGGCTTTTTATTACATTTGATAAAATTAACCAGGTGCTGTTTTGTAAATGCCTTAGTTTGGTAATTTTTTACCCTGTAATTAAGATAAAAGAAAACCATTAGTTCCTACTAACTGCAGCAGTACACAATTGCTTCCTTATTATGAAAGCCAGTAAGTAACACAGTTAAGCACAGTTAAACTTCTTTTGCTTAATTCCAGTTTAGGTTTTGCATAATTATTGCATGATCAAATATAAATAGTAGTTAGAGCCTGGCCATCTCCCATCTGAGTAGTAAAGAATTAAGAGTGTGCCCTAATACATCTGCTGGTTTACTGTTACATTTCTTTTTCTGGGTTGTGTTTGTTTTCCTATAGTAGCTGAATACTGGGTTTTTTTTTTAATACACCATGCTCTTGAACCTGCTGAAGGACCAGTTTATTGCAGTACAAGCATAGCTTAGCTTAGCACAGACTTGTCCTTATTCAACATGGCATTTTAACTATTATTCTGCAAAAGCAACATCGAAGGGTCATTAAAAAACAAATCATCCAATAAGCAGATACCTTTGCTGAGGTAGTGCAGATCCAATTTGAACCCTGCATATTGCTCATAAATCAAGACTCCTGTCTACTCACATTCGGATCCTGGTATATTTGCTACTTGGTTTTTTTTTTTTTTAAGTGGAACTCGAACGACTTGCTCACGTATCAAATTACGCTCCCATTCAGACAGCGAACTGTTACATCCATTCTTAAACATGAAACAAGAAAACCTGTTGTTTTTCTAAAATACAAGCAGTGAGGATTAGCTTCTATCAGACGGGAAAAGCCACAGGCGTAATGGCAAGAATGTGGTCAGTGTGAGTAGTGGAATCTCAGCTGCAAAAAAGAAACTATAAAGTGGGAGTTAAGTGAGGTTTCATGCTCCATCACCACTATGGCACCATCTGATCTATAGGCAATCTGTGACTTTAGTAACTGAAATAACAGCACTCAAAGGCAGGTTGTGTGAAACATGCTTCTCCCCCCTCCCCTCCCCCTGCCCGGCAGCATTTCACTTCATTTTTCAGACTGGGGAAAGATGGCGCAATCTCTCTCATTAACTCATGACATTTATTACATGTAGGGTGGCAGAAGGCAGAGTTAATGCAATTTGGGCTGGATCCTACCAGCCTTACTTAGACTGCAGTCAGTGGGAGAACTCATTTGCTCTGTCAGGCCAAGAAGGCTCTTTGTTCGAATGTTCTTAGAAGGCAAACAGACTATGGGCAGAGAGCAAAATCCAGCCCTCTGCATAGGGTCAGCCCAAAGCTTCTGCACCAGTGAAGTCCCCCTTACTGCCAATGTTGAGGTGTTAAATATTGATAGGCCTTGTACTGACCATCTGCACAGTGATGAATTCCACCTGGAGAAAGAAAGAGGGCCTTCTTTTCTGGGCAGGATGCTTTTCTAGAACCAGCATCATTGTTTTATAGGAATTTGTTGTAGGTTGTCATGAATTTGATGGAATGAAGTGAGTTGCATTTACTACAAAATCTATGTAAAGGGTTGTGGACTGTTGCTATGCACACACTGCTTCCATTAGCCCCTTAGCAACAGTTCTGGTTTTTCATCAAATGGGGGAGATTAGCCGTAGCACAAGGCCTTCTGTGCCATTTAAATCCAGCGTTGGACCCTCCGTACTGGATTGAATTTTACCCATAAAGAAAGTTTGTCCAAAATTTAGTCCAGAGAAACAAGTTTTGGCTGCATTTTACTTTAATACAGAGATGTGGCCCGTAGAAACGACAGGCCCCAGCATGCTTGGATGTATGTATCAACATAGAGTAGTGGGAGCTGTAGGCTGCAGCTCTGCATTGTGGAGACGGGTGACTGCAGTCTGTTGCATGTTATGCTATTTCATTGCATCCTTCAAGCTACTGGCAATTTGTCATGGTGACCCTCCATCAGGTAAAGTTTGGGCACACTGTCTAGTTGCACTGTCTAGTTAGCCAGAACAGTTTTTTGTTTTTTTCTTTAGGAAATGTGACTCTTGAGGGATTGTTGTTGTTGGTGGTGGTGGTGGTGGGGTGATTTTAAAGACTGAAAGCCAAAATCTGGTCTCACTCATACCAGTGTCAGTCAAGGAGTAACGCCTTTAGACTTGACTTCAATGGAATTACTCCTGATTGACCATGGAGATTCGGATCTGGCCCAGAGTTTTTAAGAGTCCATGAGAAACTCAGAGAAGAGAGTTTTGTACAATAGCCCATTTACTCATGCAGAGATTAGTCTTTGCTTTGTTAGGACCATAAGTGAGGATATCTTACTTTAAATATTTACAAACGATAACTCCAGACTGCTTGTTTTTCAGCATGAGCAGTAGCATTAATATAGTCAGCAATAAACAGACGTGGCAACAGAGTTGAATGGATGACAGGGACCCAACTGAGAATGATTGTGTAAAGCATGCATGCATGTGGTCTTTTAGATTTTAGACTCGGCAGCAGTGGACCTAGGGCCGGTGCTACCATTTAGGCAAACTAGACGGTTGCCTAGGGCGCCAAGATTTGGGGGCGCCAAAAAGCGGTGCCCCCAATTTTTTTTTACAGAGTTCCTACGCCCCCTCCCCGAGCACGCCGTTGCTGCTCCACTTCTCCCGCCTCCCACGCTTGTGGCGCCAATCAGCTGTTTGGCGCCACAAGCCTGGGAGGGGAGGAGAATTAGAGCAGGGGCAGCGTGCTCGGGGAGGAGCCGAAGCAGAGGTGAGCTGAGGTGGGGAACTGCCGCACAGTTCCCCGAGGGGGGGAGCTGCTGCGGGGGGGGGGGGGAGCTGCTGCAGGGCTGCGGGGGATGCAAGGTGGAAGTTTCGCCTAGGGCGCGAAACTTCCTTGCACCGGTCCTGAGTGGACCCCAAACCTTTTATGTCACGCCTCCCCCTTACCTATAATGTAATCTGTCTGTGCCCAGCCTGGGCCGGGAGTGAGGCTGGGGCCAGGAGCTGAGATTGGGACTGGAGCCAGAGACACGGCCAGGAGTGGAGCCGTGGCTTCAGTCAGGGCCGGAGTTGCAGCTGGGGTCAGAGCCGAGAGCTGAAGCTGAGGCCTCGCTTGGGGCTGGGGCTGGAGCCAGAGCGGAGCTGGGGGCAGAGCGGGGCTGGGTGGTGCTCCCTCCCCACCCCTCATGGGGGCTGGCCTGGGCCCTGCCACACCCCCCCAAATGTTCCTTTGCATCCCTGTACGGGGGACACACCCCACAGTTTGGGGACCATTGCTGTACAGTGAGAAATGATCACCCTGTGTATCTGGTGGTCATGTTCTTCAGCACTCTTTGATTGAAATTGATTTTTCTCCACTCTAGATCTCTCATAACCTATTGCCAAAGCATTACAAAAGGCTACTTAACTGGAAAAGACTGTGTAATTGACAGGAGAATTGGGACATTGATTTTTAATTTTGTACAGTCCATCCAACATTTCAATAATTTCTAAACACCCTTGTTTTTCCAAGAATCCACTAAAATGTATACAGTAGACCAACCGTAACTATGAATGTGGCAGTGAAGCCCAGGAACAAAATAATATGCAATATTTGATATTTCCTGCTTCACAGAAACTTACCTGGCAGTGCAAACAGGAAGTAGCTGTGTGCGTATTAGTTTAGACCTCACCCTGACTTGTTTCAGCCGATCTGTGCATGAAGTTTAGGAGTATTTGCATGCTATGCCCTGTTGTGAATGACTTACGAAAACAGCACTTTTCTTCACACCCACACAGGCATAACAAAAATGTTTACAAAAGGAGGATTGCTATTAGTAATCACTCCAAATTTTGAAGTGCAGAAATATGATAGCTCTGAACGCCTGGCTTTGGTCACCTCACTGTGCTCTGCCTTTCTTCAGTGTTTGCATATTGCCATCAAGACAGGTGGGTGGGTTATTTCCCCCCCCCCCCCCCCCCCCCCCCGTTCAGTATGCTTTTTTTTATTTTCTTGTATTCTGGGGATTCCTTTAGGCAGAGTCATACTCCCTCTGGTTAACAACTCTGGGACTTCTCATATGTTCTAGGCTTTTAACAATTGGAAAGATGCTGCAGTTGTAAGCACCCATGATCCTTCATGTGACAATGCAAAGCTTCTGGCCCCCAGACACCCAGAAGCTGCCTGATCACCTGGCAAATCTCACAAGCCCCCTGGTGAGAGCTAACAAGAGAATTTGCTTCTTGTACAGAAGGCAGAAAAAGTTTCCCACTAATATGCTCACCGGCCATTGTATATATTTCACCACTGCATACTAAATACCCCGTGTATCCAGTCTAAGTGATCACTCAGCACACAAGCAACAAAAAAAGAACTCTCAAAAACTTCCTTGCGATTCCCTTGTGCCCAGCTTTGCCACATGTCCCAGAAAACATCGATCTGGGAGCAAACTCTGGGGTATAAATACACTCTGTGAGGCTTGGAGGGGCAGGGTTTCCCCTTCATATATGGCTCTGTTTTCAGTACAGACTGTGGCGTATGTGGAAAAAAACCCAAATAAACAGGATTGCTTGATCTCTTGTGGCCTAAGTTCCTGCTCCAGTGGCATTTGGGGGTAGCTGTGTTAGGGCTTGTCTACACTACAGGTTACGTCGGTATAACTTATGTTGCTTGGGGTGTGAATAAGCCACCCTCAGAGCGACGTAAGTTACACCAACCTAACCGCCGGTTTGGAAAGCGCCATGTCAGCAGGAGAGCATCTCCCTCTCGTTTCACAGAGGTGGTTTCATTAGGCCAACGGAAGAGCTCTCTCCCGTCGGCATAGAGTCTTCACCCGACGTGCTGCATTGGCGCAGCTGTAGCGCTTCTAGTGTGGACTAGCTCCTAGTGCCACAGAACGTTGCATTGTGGGTCCCCAGCTGGCCGGTGGTCTGCAGGACTAACAGCTGTTTTTGAAATTTGTACACTGAATTTCCCATTTAGCCTGGGTAATGAGCGCGTTCAGCCCAGCTTGGGGAGATGCGTGCAGTTTACCATTCGGCTTTGCACGTAATCTTTGACAGGCAGCAAGAGTGCAGCTCCCCCCACCCAGCCCTCCGCACATGCACACACAAACACCTGCTGTTCTTAATGAGGTGGCATTGCTTTGAACGCTTCTGCTCACAGAAGTTAGAAACTTCAGTTTCCTGTTTGTTAACAGGCCAAGCCCAGTGAACAAAGCCAGCCAGCCACAGGGCAAGATTCTCCACCCTGCCCCAAAGGTGACCTCAACCCTGATTTACGGCGAGGAAGTCTCATGACTATCCATATCCTGATTTCCTCCCAAGCAGTGACAGTCAGCTGCAGTAGTAACTTTTCTATCAACAGTTGCCTGGGTTTGGTTTGGTTTCAGTTTTTTCTTTTCAATTGCTTCCTTTTCTACTCAGCGATGAACTGGGCCCGCATTTCTCTGCAGAGCTCAAACTGAACTTACTTTCACTCTCATTTGAGAAGTGGTCACGTTGGAATATGTGTCCACTGAGTCAGAGGTGACATGGCGGGAAGGGTGGGGGGGAGCGATACGCGGGGTCATGTACCCCCCCAATTTGCTGCTTGGCTTGTACTGAGCATGCTCACATGCTCTGCTGAAGCTGCTCCCCTCACTGTATCCCCCCCATGATCAGCAGGCACGGGTCGTCTCTGCACTGAGCTATCTGGACCAAGAGGCCCCAACCAAGATCAGGGCCCCATTGTGCTAGCTCCATAGTAAGAAACAGTCGGTGCTCCAAAGAGCTTACTAACTAAGCAGACAAGATAAAGAGTAGGAGAAAGAGACTATCCTGGGGAACTCAGGCAGAGAAAGGTTAAGTGACTTGCGCCCAAGGTCACAATGGGAGTTTGTGGCCAGGGGTGCTGAAAAAATTTGTATAGTGGGGGTGCTGAGAGTCATTGAACCAAACTGTAAACCCTGTATATGATGGAAACCACTTCAAGCCAGGAGGTGTGGCAGCACCCCTAATTCCAGCACCTATGTCTGTAGCAAAGCCAGGATTGAACCCAGATCTCCTGAGTCCCAGTCCAGTGCTTTAACCAAAAGAAAGTCCCTCCTCTCTTATTCTAAAATAATGTTTGCTTTTAAAACTCATACTGTTACAGTAGTGAATTGCTGAAATCAAGGATCAAAAATAAGAATTTGTTTACATGACCCTAAAGCCTTTATTCTTATTTTAAGATGGGATGGGCCAAAGAGGCTGTATTTAGATCTAGGGTTAGGCTACATTTCAGGGTCCCAGGCCAAATGAGGACTAGGATATGAGTTCAAGGTATGATGGTGCACAAATGTGACAAGGACTTCTACCATTCTGAGTGGCAGAAATCCCATGAGATCAACTGTATGCATGAGAGTCTCATTGTCTTGGCCCAAATCCTGTGGCCAAGGTATCTTTTAAGAGAAACAGTATGAACCTTTCCAAAAATAGGAGAATCTTGAGTGGATTTTGTACAATAGGTAGTTTTTAAAAGAAATATATAGGTTTTAAGAGACTTTTTGCAACTGTTTTAAAAAAAATGAAAGTTTATCCATTTTAAGATATTTCTTCCACATTCGAAATGGAAATTAAGCCCTTTCCAGTATGAGATATGACTTAGAATCAAAACCATAAGGGACGGTCGTTTGGATCCAAAGACTGGGACTGAAAGCCTCCTGGAATTTGAAGGAGTTTGGATTTGAGGTTCTGGTCCTGACCCATCATTAATTTTAATATTGTTTTGCCACTGTGCATAAGCTTCCCCCCCACCCCAGTTTAAGATTGCTTACTATGAATTGAATAGTAGATTACAGTACTGGTATGAGGCAGGGAGAAGTGTCAATATCAGCTATAACAACAGCCAGTCATATTTGAAGTTGTGCCAAGCTATAGGGCCCTAGCCTTGAAATTGTTAAAACAAAGAAGTTCATTACATTTAACAATCAAGTGTCCTTCAGATTTCTGAGGAGCATTTATGTTAACCATTTATATTATTCAACTCTAATATAAACTGCAAACCAAAGGAAAATCCTTTTAAAATTAAATTGGGAAGGGTTTTTTGGTTGTATCTGTATATATATTTGCTTCAAGGAAGTATCTGCTTTCCAGACATCTCTTCAAACAAATCATGTCTGAACAGAAAAAATAAACAAGAAATAGCTGACACGACAAGGTTTTGCCATGTGGAAGAGCAGAACGAGGGTTTTGGTTTGTGTTTTTAAAGATGAATTTCCTGAAGGAAAAAAAATGGGGAGGGGATTGCTTATGCCATTCAGATTTCGTGTTTCTGTCAACAAAGTGGAGCCTGAGACACTGCTCAAATGTAGCAACTTCTTGAGGTAACCTGGGATTGATTTGCTACTTTGGAAATAGTAGAGAGAATTTGGATGCGTTGCAATAGGTATAAAGCAATCTGAGGCAGCCGTGCATACAGTTCTCTTGTGTACCATCTAGCTTACTAAACAAACTCTCTTAGCTAGGAAATGCTGTTGGGTTTTCACCAATGTAAAAGAAAAAATAAATGTTGATGAGTAATTCCTCCTGTCAGCAGTGAATCACCGGTTATTGACTAAAAGCAAAATTGTTTACAAAACCTAGTAGTAGGAAAATAAAACTGCCCACCCTCTTCTCTCACCCAATGCAGCCCACCAGAACCTCTGTGGAAAAGAGAATCTGCATGCCCTTGAATCATTCCCTCCAAGGCAAGCTGTAAAAATTAGAAAAGTCATAATTAACTTTCAGTGGTTACCCCAAACCATTCAGTTTCAGCTCATATTGATGGTGATTATAGGTAATCGGGCTAGAATCCAAACGTGATTTTTTTTGGACAGATGCTAATAGGATTATTGATGTTTTCCTTCTTGGATCACTTTCTCGGTGCTGAAAACGCTTCTGTTTAATGTTGAAACTGGATAACAGCTTGACAGATGTGGCCATCAACTTTTAGTTCTCCTTCCCTCCCCAAAAAGCCAGTTTTAAGTTCAGATGCAGCATTAAAAAAAGAAAAGAAAAAGAAAAGCAACCCCAAAACAAAAAGCCACACACACTGAGGATGTTAACACAGCTCTGAGTTGCTGGTGGAATGCTTTCTTAGGATTGGACAAGAGAGTATGGGAATTTATGGAAGACTGGCCACATAATTTTAAATTCTGCTTGCTACTGCTTTAGAAATTCAGAGGAAATGCTTTGTTCTGCACTGTGCATTTCCCACCATATTATTTTCCAAGGTGAAAAACTCAGAGCCAGGGAGAAGGGAAGGATGCTGGGAGTTCTTGTTTGTCAGGCATTCTCATTCTTCATGACATCCATGTGCTTAGATTCTATAATGCCATTCTCATTGAGTAAGCTGCTGGTGTCCCTAAATCTTTTCATTTCTTTTTTAATTTTCTCTTTTTGTTTTGTTTTTTAGACCCCAGACAGGCACAATCATCCCCTCCATGGTCATATGACCAGTCTTACCCATCCTACTTGAGCCAGATGACTTCACCATCCATTCATTCCACAACTCCCCTGTCCTCTTCACGAGGCACAGGCCTTCCTGCCATCACCGATGTGCCCAGACGCCTCTCAGGTAAAGACCATGCTTCAGCTAAAATACTTATGCAGACAGGAACAGGAAAGGTTGAGGCTGCTTATGCAGAAGCTGTCTGCCCTCAAATGCAGCTTAGCAGCAAAAGTGAAGATCTGTCTATGGTACCAGAGTTTCTGAACTGTGAAGGGGTCAAAATTTCCTTCTTTTTAAGGTTTTGATTCACAAATTAAAGTGCTACTGTGATATTCTGAGCATGTAGTTTGAGTGTCTGAAGGTCCATTTTAGGTCAGGTTATCTTTAACTGTCTGATTCAACTACTGAATCACACTGTTGTCAACAGGGGGCCATTTGTCTATCTGCTGTGAAGCAACTATGATAATTTCTCCATATTTTTGATATTTTAATTTTGTTTACTTCTATCTCCTAAATTAGATTTGACTTACTGGCAAGGGCCTCTGTTTCTTTAATATTTAGGTTTAAGATCTCACTCTTGCTTATTTCAATGCAGTAGCTCAAGATAGCCAATTCTCTTATTTAATGTGTGATTGAGATCTCTATCAGAAACTGGTTGAGTCACTTCAGGGTACAGAGCAGTCCTGGGAAGACTGGACAAATTGTGCCTTGGAATGATGAAGGAGAGAGGAAATCTTTTTAGGCACACACACTAGACAGCACTGACACCTATCAGACAAATACGCATGCAGCCATTTAGTTCAAGTGGTCACAAAGGTAAATTCAGCTGTGTAAAGTAAGCCGGTTGTCCCACTATAACATACAACATGGAACGGCAGAAAATTGCCTTGTGTATTTTGTTAGTCTGGGGAACCGTAGGGAAAGGTGTCTTAGCTGGAGCATTAAAATTCTAAACAGACAGGTGTGGAAATATTGGTGAGGTATCTGCCCAAAGCATGTGTAATATAAAGAAAACCTTTACAATTCATTAGTAAAGCATGAAGAATTGGTCTTATTCTTTATTTCCATGTTTGTAAGACACTGTTACAGTCTCAAATTCTAGCCCCATACACCTGTTTGACTTGCAGCCAGGTGAATTTCTTTCTGTCTTGTTTTCTCCTTCTACAAAGCTCAGAGCACCGTAAACGCTATTCACTTCACTGAGCTGCATCATGGACAAACTGAACGTCAGCCAACAGGCATGTAGGATTTGATTAGTTTAGACTCCTTCATCTCTTTCATCTTGGAGGGGGGAAGCTTTGTTTCTCAAACAAATAGCAGCAAAGATCTCTCTGGCCCTAGTGCTCTCTGGGTTTTCAGAGAATGCAGCATTTCCATATGGGTCAACAGTTCTGGCAAAGCCCGACAGGTCCTTCTGGCCTTTCCTTGTGATGCTCATTTGGTTTAAAAACAAAATTAACTTTATTTTGAGGAAATGATGTGTTTGGCTTTAGATTGATTTTTCTTTAGTTTGAGTCTCCTAATGGTCTGCACAGCCCTGTGTGGTCAAAGCAGTTATTTTTGCAATTTTGCCCCCAGCAATACCTGCAGTGAAAGGCCCAGACTGGGACTGCCGCATCTGTATAAGTTACTTGCCCTGAAGCCCTTGCTTGTTAGTGTGTATTCAAACGTGAGTGCCTAGCATATGGGGTGCACGCATAATGGCTAAAAGACCTAACTATGTACATCATAGGGCCATATGTGGTACTTTTCTATTTTATTCCACAGCAAGCTATCCCCACTTCTCCTGTCCTTCACCTTTTGGTGAACCACCTCTCTCTCTCTGTTTTTGTCTTTTCCAAACATAGGAAGCTGGCTTTATCACTTAGTTCTGAATCTACCACAGAGCAGTTTGATCTGCCACGAATATCTGAGACTGTCCGCAATACTGTGCGTTAACTCACTACCATTTAGAATGACTGCCAGTGCTTTCTTAGGTTGAGGACTAGGTTTGACTCTCAAACAGCAAGGAGACATATTGTAGCACCATTTGAAAACTCTGGCACCCTGCTTGCATGCCCCTACAACGCAGCAAATTCCACTGCACTGTGGCAAACAAGCGAGGGCTGGATCTGGCCTGTATTGTTTATAATGTGTGGAGTGGAATGTTAAAGTGCGGTTTTGTGACTGCAAAAATTGCCACCTTCTGACCCAAGAGATGTGATTTCCTTGGGTGTATTCCAGCTCCTATTTACTGGCTTTTGTGAACAAAATAAGTTGTACTGTTTTTTACTCCTCTTAGCCCAGCGGAACCAACATAGCTCTGGGAGGGGAGTTTGATTCTAGTCCTTCTCACATATTGTCAACCCCATTGTTAACTAAGTCCCAGCCTTGGGGCCTCAGTCACACTTGTCCAACCACACAGAAGGGTGAGATAAGAAAGGACGGTTTTGTGGATAGAGCACTGGACTGGGATTCAAGAGAATTGGCCTCAATTCCTGCCCCAGCCACAAATTCCCTGTATTACCTTGGGCAGGTCAGTTAATCTATTCTGTGCCTCATTTTGCCATCTGTAAAATGGGGTTAAAGCGTCCCCATGAGACGGGGTGTAAAATCACTAATGATTGCACGGTGCCTAGATATAAGATTTGTCCCTCAGCACAAATACAGATAGCCAGAAACACTTATGCAACACCACTGAATGCAGTGGGAATGCACAGGTGTAACTGGGCGCGAAAACTGGGCTGCCCTTCATTACTGGCGAAGGGATATCAGAAGGAAAGAACCTAGCTCGAGTCTGCTGGGTTGGCAGTTACAACAACCAACGTATCACTTGTAAACTGAGAAAACTGGATCCTCATCCATTTGATCCATTTTTACAGAGTCATTTTGCAGAGTAGAACCAGGCTTTTGAGAAGAAAAATTACATTCCTGGGAGCACAAAAAAACTTCAGGCACCCTCCTGCATGAGGGAGAAATTACTTTATTTAGAATCAAAGCATTACAAGGCCTTGAAGAGAAAAATAATTGTTTCTCAGTACAGTGGCAGAGAACTGATTAGCACCTTTGCTAGAAATATACACAGGCATTTTAATGAATGCCTATTGCTTATCAACAAATGGGAAGACAAATGGTAATACTTCAGATTCAGGCCTCACATGCCACACCCACAGTCCCAGAATTCCCTGCTGGCCACATTCACAGTTATGTCATGCTTATATCAACATTATATCACCCTAGTCCCTGCTGCCTGCCTACATGGCTTTGTCTAGACCGATATTTAAGCTTGAGAAGGTGTTGGGTACCACATGCCAGCTAACACAACCCAACAGCTGGTGTAATTCACTGCACAAGTAGACATACACACGCTCACTCTGCTCTAGCTAATGCCTAAAAGTAGCAGTGTGGCCGCAGTGGTGCAGACAGCGACTCAGGCTAACTGCCCGAGTACAATCCTGCAGACCACACGAGGACTTTTAGAATCAAGGCCTTCAGCAATTGCAGGCTTTGGCCAATACGTGTTAAAAGAGTAGTAACATTAATACACAAGAACTTAGTCATGAAACATTTACGGTACCTGACACAAAAGCAAGGAAGTAAGTAAGCCAACTAACAGTACAAACCACAGGCACACCCATCCGCCGCTTCACCCTGCCACTACCACAGCTACCATACCTCACAAATCACAAACTTAACTCTGTCTGCTGGGGGATGCTAGCCTTCCAGCACCCCTTTTTACCAACGTATCCCCTACCACGCCAGACTACTGCTCAGCCCTCCCTTCTTCACCACACTGCCCCTCTTAGCGTTGTGAACTGTAGCAGTTTGATGTGTGGCCTCAGTCTCCAGACCTAGAGAATGATGGGAGATGGCATCCATTTTGAATTTCTCTGAATGAGAAGATTTTATGTCACCCTCTGCTGACAGATAAACTTTCATATTTTTAAAAACAGTTGCAAAAAGTCTCTTAAAACCTATATATTTCTTTTAAAAACTACCTATTGTACAAAATCCACTCAAGATTCTCCTATTTTTGGAAAGGTTCATACTGTTTCTCTTAAAAGATACCTGGCAAAAAGCAGGGACAAATTTTATCTAGAGCCCCAGTTTCACACAGTACTGAGAACGGGCATAAAAATTTTGCATTGAAGGGTCACCTGCCTGTAAAGAAAAAGAATGTATGCCCCATTTTAAGCCCATTTCAGAACTTAGACCTTAGTTCCTGCTGTACCATTGGGCAGTCTAGTTCCTCCACTAATGACAATTACTTGCTAGTTGTGGTATGTCTTCCCAGGTGACAGCAACACATTCAATCTCCTCTGTCACTGCCTTCTGCCAGTTCTTCCTTGGTCACCTCACTTTCTTTTCCCTCTCTTAGGTACATCGGGGGTTAGGTTGGGTTATGTATGTCGCTACTAACTATATGGCTTTTTCACACACCCGAACAACATGGCTGGGTCCACTTAGCTCTTTAGTGTATGCCTGGCCTTCCGCTTTTTTTTAAATGAAAGCTGAGGCTCAAGAGTAAGTGAGAGGTTTGTCTGTTTCCCCACTTCTCCTGGCTATTCCTTTGCACACCTCACTTTGGGAAACACTGAGCTAAACAGACAAAGGGAACTTCTGAAAGCTCAAGGGATTCTATAAGTAGAACCATAGAAGGGTAGAAATGTAGGACTGGGATCTCAAGAAGTCATCAGGTCCAGTCCCCTGCTCTGTGGCAGGACCCAGTGAAGTGAGATCATCCCTGAAAGGTATTTGTCAAACCTGTTCTTAACAACATCCAGTGGCAGGGATTCCACAACCTACCTTGGAAGCTTATTGCAGAGCTTAACTACCCTTGTAGTTAGAAAGCTTTTTCTAATGTCTAACCTAAATCTTCCTAGCTGCACATTAAGCCCATTGCTTCTTTTTGTACCTTCCGTGGACATGGAAAACAATTGATCACTGTCCTCTTTAAAGCAACCCTTAATATACTTGAATACTGTTATTAGTTCCCCCCCGGAGTGTTCTTTTCTCAAGGTACAGATGCCCAGTTTTTAAAATTATTCCTCATAGGTCAGGTTTTCTAAACCGTTTGTCATTTTTGTTGCTCTCCTCTGGACTCTCTCCAGTTTGTTAACATCTTTCCGAAAGTGTGGGGCCCAGAATTGGATGCAGTACTCCTGCTAAGACCTCACCAGTGATGAGTAGAGGGGGACAGTTACCTCCCATGTCTTAAAATGACACTCCTGTTAATACACCCCAGAATGATAATAATGTTTTTTGCAGCTGCGTCACATTGTTGACTCATATTCAGTTTCAGAGGGATAGCTGTGTTAATCTGAATCTGTAACCTCGTTATCTCCACACTGATATATACCTGCCTCTGGAGATTTCCATTACTTGCATCTGAAGAAGTGAGGTTCTTACCCACGAAAGCTTATGCTCCCAGTACTTCTGTTAGTCTCAAAGGTGCCACAGGACCCTCTGTTGCTATATTCAGTTTGTGATCCACTATAACACTGAGATTGTTTTCAGCAGTACAACCACCTAGCTGGTTATTCCCCATTTTGTAGTTGTGTATTTGATTTTTTCCTTCCTAAATGAAGTATTTGCATTGGTCTTTATTGAATTTAATCTTATTGAATTCAAACCAATTTTCCAATTTGTCAGTCATTTTGAATTCTAATCCTATCCTTCAAAGAGCTTTCAAGCCCTCCCAGCTTGGTGTCATCTGCAAATTTTATAAGCATACTCTCCACTCCATTATATAAGACATAAATGAAAATATTGACTAGTACCGGACTCAGGACTAACCCCAGCAGGATCCCACTAAATATGTCTCCCAGTTTGAAAGCAAACCATTGAAAGATCATACTCAAAGAGTAATTATCAACCAGTTGTGGACCTACCTTATAGTAATTTTTTCTAGACCACATTTCCTAGTTTGCTTATAAGAATGTCACTTGGGACTCAAAAGCTTTACTAAAAATCAAGATAAATTTGTGCTGTTCAGAAACAACTGTGTCATTTGCAGTTTGTACCTAAACCTGTGACTCACCGTATTTTTTTTAAAAATGGCACTATTTATTTTGCAAACCACAGTTTGTCCATTTTTAGCCTCCTGCCCATTTAATCCCACCTAGGCATTATAGTCCCTTGGCACTGGCATGTAGAACATCAATGGGAGCTTCTCTCTACCACGGAATCTCTCATTGGAGCTATTGTCCAGAAGCTGGGTTGCATGATCCCTGCCTTTAGGATATAGGCCCAATTTTTCAAATGTGGGTGGCCTAAAATTAGGCAACTACATCCATATTTAGACATTGAAATAAATGGCCTGATTTTCAGAACCCAACTGAATTGAAGGACCCAATCCTTGTCCTTACTAAAACCCCATTTAATTTATTTTAAATTATGGTTGAGAAAGGAAATAAACAGGATAAATTGGGGCAGAGGGAAAGAGTTTTTATTTCAGAAGTATGGGATTTGTAAACAACAGAAAAGAAAGAAACAAGTGGAACTTGAAGTGGAATGAATTTGTTGCTGATACAGACAGGAAATAGCACACTCAAATATATGGGTATGTAGAGATATATTTTTATCTGAGTTTTCTTTGCAATGTGTTTTCTATTTAGGAAGTGTATCTAGATTTGCATCTGTTTCCAGAACTTGCTGCTAACAGTTAATAATGATGCCAAAACATACTTTAGTTCCAGCTTGAGACCAAATGATATTCATTTTTTGATTACTAATTTAGCATCTGATATTAATTAAGGATATTTTCCATAAGTACCAGGCCTTTTCTGAAGAGCTAATTAAAATTATATGAACTTAAACCGGAATAAGTCTCATAGTCTGAACATTTCTGTAATGATTATTCTTACCAGCCTCTACTGGTTTTTGTAAATAGAATGGTAGCTACTTGTAGGGACAATGGAGCAGCCAGAGTCCAGAAACTTAAAGGACCTTATCCTGTAACCCTTAGTTATGAGAGTAGTATCACTAAAGTCAATGAACTACTCATGCGATGGCTCTAGGATTGGGCCCTCTTATCTTTTGTATGTAGGCACATGTCCATGTCTGTGTCCTCCTAGTGATTGACACGGTAGGCCTGATCCTGTGCAGAACTGAGCTACACTAAGCGACACTTCCTTCCATTAAATTCAGCGGAACAAGGAGGGTGCTTGGCACCACAGGAGAGGCAGACAGCACTTTGTAAGATGGGAGCTGTTATTATTTGTGCACCCACAGTTACTGGGCTTGAGAGCACTCACATCTGTGATAAGGAAGGATAATTCCCTCCAGTGCAGGAATCACAAGATGAAATCTCCTGGCCTGTGTTACACAGAAGTTCAGACTAGATTATCATCATATTCTCTTCTTGGCCTTAGAATCTATGGGCCCTGCACCTTGTTTAATAATTTACATCAGCTTGCACTGGTAGAAATGATTCCACAAGGTGCAGGGCAGTGGAGAATCACTCCTCTGAAAGTATGAGTATGCCTGGTGCTGTGCAGAATATGCCGAAGACAATGCTCTTGTCTCCAAAAGCTTTACACTCTAAAGGGCACAACTCTGCAACCCTGACTCACATGCAGTAATGCCAACTCAATAGACCAAATCCTCTCTTGGTGTAAACAGGTGCAACTCCATTGACTTTCAGTGCAATTTTACCCATTGACACCAGTGCAAAATTTGGTCTTTTATGAAGGTTGCAGAATTGGAACCTAACAAACCATCCCAACACCCTTCTGAGGTGGATGGGCTAGTATTTTTTATCTCCATTTTACAGATGGGGCAAGTGAAGTACCATAGAGACTAGACACTCTCCCACCCCCTGGTTCAGAGTAGAACTTTTCAGATGAAAAGCAAAACTAGAAAGGTGTTGGCTGAGAGATTAAAAAGAATGACTGATATTTGTGATAGAAATGGAAGATAAGAGCTGAAACAATGATTCATACTTCCTCTGGCAGAAAAAAGGACAGAACCTAGTCAGAGAGGAAGATAGGAGGGTACAGATGGAGGAGACTACCCCAAACTCCATTTTAAAGAGCAAGAGTAATAGGAGAGAAGCATTTTACACAAAAAAGGGAGACCTTCCGTGCCTAATAATATAGGTTTTAGGGCTGACACAAAAGGAAGAGTCAGAAGGAAGATAAAAGCAGGTGATGGCCTTTTGTTGGTCACTTGTGACTAGATCCACTCTACAGTAGGTGCAGAGTTTTTAAATTCTGCAGACATTCTGGTAAGTACTAAATGCAAAATTATTAGCATATTTGAAAAGCAAGGGGTTTTAGCGGCAATGGATTCTAGGGAGCAAATTGCAGTCAAGACCACTTTAATATTTGGAACGTTTAAGTTTATTACTGCAGAGACTGAGACACAGGAGAGAGGTATGTGAAAGAGCCAGTTTCTATAGTGGGTCTTAGGGATATAACAGAAGCTATAGAAAAAATTAAGATAGGGGTTAAAATCAGATTAGAGAGCTGAATTCAACAATTTAAATTTGCCAAAAGGCCAGAGCAGTGGTGTGCAAAACCATTCTACTCAGACCTCAGTACCTGGACTCAGCCCCACTTCATCTCACACCCTCCCAGCGTTTCATCAGAACTGTTTTGGGGGTGTATGCAAACTATCCACTGGAGCTTTTGGGGAAATTATTTTTCTCTACGTGGCTGCTCACAGATTTTTTTCAAGCTGCTGTTCAAAGTGTAATTCAAGTTTGAGCTGTATTCCATTGGGATGCATCACATGGTGGAAGTCACATGCCATTTCTCTGTCCCTATCTGGCTATGCCTTTCTGATGAGATCAGGAAGGTCAGCTCAACAGGAATTATTTTCATCTGAGGCTATATTTCTTGTCCATTTGAAAAACTCCATTGAAAAACATTTTCACCCAGTCCTAGACCATGTCTTGCAGGTGTTAGGCTAATACAGTAATTACCTTCTGAAATTCCTATGGGAATGGTTATGTTTTTATACTTATCCTGACCTAAGTATCACTCACTTTTACAAAGGAAAACTTATTTGTTTCACTGATATTAGACCTGTCTTGTTGTATCAGACTGAGGTGGAGGAATATTATTCCTGGACAGAGGCACAGACATTCTCCTGCACTTTTTGCACTATGTTTGGCCATTCCCTTTGAAAAACAATCACAGTCAGCAAGGTCTTCAAAATTCAGGGCAAGGGGACATCATGAGTAAGCAAAAAGAAAAGAATTCTCTAACTTGGGATTGCTTGGGCAAAAACAAAAATTCACAGTGTCAGCACAAACGTTGTGATACAAGACATCTGCTCTGCCAAACAAACTGTGGAAATAGAGAATGATTTCATCTATTGAGGCAGTAAATTGTCATCCGATGGGTGCAGCCAACCAGGCATCCTAAGAAGAATCGGTTTAGCAGCCTCAGCCGTGAAAGACCTGCTTAGGGTCTGGAGCAAAAAGAAGGTGAAATTATATACAAAAATACAGATTGATCAAACCTGTGTACTTCCAACACTCTTACACGGCTCTGAAACATGGACATTGCTTAAACAAGACATAAAGAGGCTGGAAGCATTTCATATGCATTGCCAGTGGTGACTACTGGGCATAAGGTGGTTTGATTTTTATCAGTAATAGGGATGTATTTTTGAGAACTGGCCTTGAGAGGACTGAAGTCATCATTGGTCACTGCTGGTTGGCCCTTTTTGGTCATATAACCTGCCTCGGAGATGAAGTCCCTGCACATCAAGCCCTGAAGATTGGATGTGATCATACCTGATTAACTTGGGTGTATCAGGTCAGTAATAATCCTGTGGAGCTTTTAAACACCTGACATAAAGCCAGACAATGTGGCCATGGACATTCAGCACTACAGACCCTCGCATACTGCTGTTGGGGTTCAAACCACTCCTACAGCCTTTGAATTTAGAGCCCAGCCTCTCCAAAGCATCCTCCCTCTGTCTCTCAAACACCACGTGTATAGCCATTGGTGCCAGGGGGAGAGGCAGCGGAGCTGAACTTAACCCCTTGCTCACTGGGGAGTAGGTAATGCCCCTGCCACACAAAGAAGTTCTCCTTCAGAAGCAGAGACGTCATTTGCACCAAACCATTTCTGCAGTGTTTTCAAAGGGCTGTAGCTGCACACAGAGGAGGCGGCTGCAGGGTGTGCTTTACTTCATCAACATTGTCCACCTTCCAGGCAGGCACTTCCACCTGCAAGCCTCATGGTACGATTGCTCAAAACTTTCTTTAATTGAACAAGCTCAACTGGGACCAAGCAGGAATCAGAGAGCCCCATGTCAGGGCTGAAGGCTGGAGTCCAGATCCCTGCAGGAAATGCAGACGCTGTTGCCAATTGCAGAGTGTAAGATGCTTTGTCAGGTACTGAGATTGAGGATGCTGAAATGGCAGCCATTACTGAGGATGATGGGGAGGGGGAATGCCATGCTTAGATATCCCAGTGATGAGATGGACGGGTGAGGGGGTTGAACTGAGGGATAGCCAAACTGAGGCAGAGAGTCAATGACATCTTTGAGACTAGGAAGAGGAAGCACAGTCTGATTCTTCGCACTGTGGTGCCTATAGACGTGGAGCTCCCACTTTCATGTGCTAATTGGACTGTGGCATACATGAAATACTCCTGCTTTCTGTACAGCATATTGGCACTGGCAGTAGAGGGGCCACTGGAAGCTGATTCTCCTCTCAGGAGTACTTATGTTGAAGTCAGTGGACTAACACCTGTGTTTAAACAGCATACAGTAATTAAGAGGAAGTTATGTGGAAGGTCCTTCTCTTGGTTGTCTTTGCCAATTGGCATCACATGCTTGTTACTGGAGGAGGTGCAACATGGAATGTCAGTATCAGCATCTGCACCAACAATGTGTCTCTCTCGGTTGGCAAGGGACTAAAGAAAGCGGTCACCGTCTGGGAAGTTGTTCATGACGCCACATGAACAATTTGCACTGTATGTCATTGATGGGTTAGCTGGGATATCACTCTCAAACGCCTGGGCACCTCTGCTTTATGGCATCACCTTCCGAACAAGTATTGTGTTTAATACAAAAAACACCTCTTAACATCTGGACCTGTGGCGGCAGAACGTTGTGAAGGGTGTGGGTGGAGGGAAACCACCTCATGTGAATTCATGCTGTGAGGCCAAGTGCCTGTGTTGTTCTGAAAACAGAGCAACATCGGCCCCAGCAATGTCCCCAGGAAAAAGTAGTGTATGGGGCCTAGGAGACTCTTGGGAGATGATAGCATGATGCACTGAGAAACACATGGCCCAGCCCAGGGCTGTTTTAATTCCATGCCTGATGAAATTCTGGCACGTGCTGCTCTTTTCAGTTGTGGACGCAGAGGGGTTCCAAGAGTGGATGTTGGTTACAGCTTTGTATTTGCAAGTTCCAAGTGTGCACTGCTTTCCCAGAGCAGTGCACACTGCCTGGACCAGCTGTGGAGGTACACACACTGGTTTGCCTTACTAGAGACATGGGGCTAACGATCAAAGCAATGATTACGTTTGAGAGGGGCTGCTAAGCCATCTTTGGATTTGTCATCCCGCCACCTACCATTGCCATATTGTAGCCACTTATCATTTGTATTGTGGTAGCACCTAGGAGCCACATCATAGACCAGGACCCATCGTGCTTGGTGCTGTACAAACATGAGCAGGGCAGGAAGGGGTCACAGGCGAAGGCTCTGCCCCAGAGAGCTTACAATCTAAATGCAAGATGGATACACAGTGGGTGAGGTAATATCTTTTGTTGGACCAATTTCTGTTTGAGAGACAAGCTTTAGAGCTGACACAGAGATCATCTTCAGCTCTGGGAAACTTACTCAGAGTGTCACAGCTCAATACAAAGTGGAATAGGTTGTTTAGCTATGACACTCTGAGTAAGTTTCCCAGAGCTGAAGAAGAGCTCTGTGTCAGCTCGAAAGCTTGTCTCTCTCACCAACCAAAGTTGGTCCAATAAAAGTTATTGCTTCACCCCCCTTTTCTCTCTAATGTTCTGGGACCAACACGGCTACAATAACACCTCATACAAAGATGGATACAGACAGACAGATGGAACACAAGGAAACTGTGAGGCAGTATCAGTCAGCATGATAAGCAGCACACCAGCAGTCTACCCATTGTCAAGTTTTTTTAGGTGTCATGACAAAGAAGAGTTTGAAGGAGGACAGTGGCATAGCCCTGTGGATGTGTACATCTTCCCAAGAGTGAGGGGAAGCATGGGAGAAAGCACAGAGTGCTTGTTTGAAAAAATGTAACAAGTAGACAATGGAAACTGGTGATTGGTCCTGCTTTGAGCAGGGGGTTGGACTAGATGACCTCCTGAGGTCTCTTCTAACCCTGATATTCTATGACATAGGCCGATTGTAGCTAGGGGTCAACATTTCAGTAGTGAAAAAGAGACAATGAGGAGGGTGAGCCATGAAGGGCCTGGAAAGAAGACAAGTAGCTTATGTTTGAAGTGATGGAGAAAGGGGCCACTCAGTGCTGGTAGCCTTCTGAGCAAAATTCAGGGGGGCAGCAGCCTAGCAGGCTGATTGACCAACACTTCTCTTTCCTCTTGATTCATGATGTTATATGGGGTGGTTCAAGTGTATAATGGCAGCTTTCTCCATGTATCCTGCTTCATTATTGTTAAAATATATTCATATTACAGTAGTACCTAGAGATTTCAACTGAGATCAGGCCACATTTTGCTAGGCTTTACCTTCTAAATATACACAGGAAGTAGCAGAATTATCAGCCTCCCAGTTCTACAGATGGGGCACTGAAGTGCCAAAAGGCCAAATGACTAGTCCAAAGTCACACAAGGAGTCAGTGACAGAACAGGGTATTGAATCCAGACCTTCTGAGTCAAGTGCCAGAGCCTTTACTCCCAGAACATCCTTTCTCTCATAATTCAGATGTGGTATCTCCCTGTGCACAGCTACCCTCAGCTGTTTTTATGTGGCAGAACAACTGGTGTATTCAGATGTTGCTTTGTGCACAAAAATCATTTTCACCTGGGCAAATGGGAGTGGCCCCCATGACTCCCATAGTACACATGTTCCTACATAGAAAACTCACTTTATTCTCTGAAACATCTGTGGTACCCTGCTGTGGAAAAGGCTATATTTTGCAGCTCACGTGTGAGTTTCTTAACATGGCGAGACCTTAGTGTCTCCAAAACTGAGGCCAAGTCACTGCACATGATGCAATTGGGGAACCCCACTGGAACTGCTGCGTCTGCTAGACCTTACAGGGTGATAACAGCACAGTCTAGTGGTGTGAGCAGAGGACTGGGAGCCAAGATCTCCCAGGTTATATTCCAGATCCACTGCCACAATGCATGTGCTTAATGATAGTTTTTATACTGCGGTGGTAACTTTCAGCTGAGTACTGTACAAACATAAATTCTGCCTCAAACTCTCTTTCCTTCCTGTCAGGTAGGTTTATCTCATCTGCCATTGGCAACACTTCGGCTTGGAGAGATTAAGGCCAAAATTTAAAAGTGTGGGAGCTTACAGTCAAGTATGTATAATCCACGTATAGGCACCTAAACAGGTGGTCTGATTTTCATTTTCCCATTCATGGCACCCAGGTTTGACAACAGTGACCCAAGTGATTTGCCCAAGGCCACCCAGTGAGTCAGTGGCAAACAGTATCAGAACTCAGGCTTCTGACTCCCAGTTGCCCTGTATTATAGCTCTGCTGCCTTCGGTGCATCTAGGAGGACCCTCGACCCAACAGGCAAAACCCAGACAGAGTGAAAGATGCTTAGGTGGAAGGGTTGAGTAGCACTAGTGAGAGTTCCCTTTGGCTTTTGTCTAGCTGAAAGGTGGTAACCCTGGCTAGCCAGCATAGAGCTGCCAAGCCAATAGGTACATACACTAG